>NC_086449.1:298081993-298381993 GCF_028390025.1 Pseudophryne corroboree
CACATCATATTGTGAGTGCCGTGCATTACCATATCTTATATATATATATACTTTCCATTTGATCATATGCTCTGAGTGCCGCCTGTCTGTTCTGGTATATATATAGGAATAATATATATAAGGAATAATATTGCGCCACTTGTGCTAGAACACAGATATGTTGTGCAACCGGCAACCTAAAAAACACTCCCCTTCTAATGTTAATGGGGCGTCTGCTGGGTCCCTCAAAAAATACAGGGGTGGTAAGCTCCTGAAACAATGTGAAAGGAATGGGGGATGAGGGATGTATAGCGACTAATGTGTTAATACAATATACAGTTGCCACTTAAATATATATAATTTTTTTTTATTAATATAGACATATAAGAAACATATAGGCATATATAAAAAATGGGACAACAATACATACACAGCTGGACTAAAAACACTTAAATGAAAACCTTAAAATTATAATAAAACCAAGTAAAATGGATTTTCCTTATCTTAGGTGAGGTAGGTACAGGATTTCCCCAACGCGTTTCGTCTCAAAAGACTTCTTCAAGGGGTAGGGACATAGTGAGCCTGCAAAGCTATTTATAGCCAATATTGCTGGGTGGGAGGGTTGTGACATCACAGGGAGTCATGTGATACAATTATATGATTGATGATATTTGGCTGTTTACTAGTGCAGTGCCAAAGGAGCAGGGTCAGTAGGGACTATTGGTGTACAAAAACGAGTGTATTAGGCATTGCAAAGTATCTTGGAAAGTCTCAGAAAGCGTTTAAAACACAAAATTGCGGTACTTCCGCCACACTTCCGGTGACGGATGGGTTCGATGCGTCACTTCCGCCCCACTTCCGGTTGCGGCTGCGCATGCGCCTGCGGCGGTTCGTGACTCTTGTTCAATGTGCTGTATGGAAGCTCCTCAATTTCTGTGATCCAGGGGAAAGTCTCTATTTTCATAAGTCCGTGTAGTGGCCATATTTGATGGGACTTTCTCCATGTATATCTCAGCTGCGGCAGCCATTTCCTCGTAGTTCATTATATATACAGGAAAAACGGTATCCATGGCAATAGGTGTACATAGGAATAAAAAATAAATAGCATCAGGAATGATTTTGATCAATTGTGCATATTACACATATTATAAGCTGAAAATAAAAATATTATTTCATGCTCATGATAGTGAAAACACGCTAATAAGGTTTTTAAAGCACGTTTAGTTTATATAGTGCGGCACTTAGCAAATTAATAAATATGTGAATAAATAAGTAAATAAAGTGCTTGTGCTTGGATTTGAACATATTAGTGTTCAAGGAACGGGGTGTATATAACCATATTATTTTATACCAGGTGCAGAGCTACAGGTGCCAAACTGTTTAAGGTGCATATGTTACATTTACTGTGAGGTGTATACGGTCCGTGCTGATATAACACCTATTGTGATTGGAACATAATACTATATTGTGACTTACTCTTTAAGTGAACTTATATGGAGCAAACACCTTACCCAGGCTCCTATTAGTTCACGTGCTTTACAGTACCTGATCTTCCCAGCTGGTCCCCCTTGCTGGTACTGATCAGGCCCAACGCTGCTTGGCTTCCAAGATCGAACGTGTTTGGGCATTTCCAGCGTGGTATGACTGTACCGACGTTGTGCCCTCTTGGTTATTTGCTCCGAAACCCCAATAGTAGTTAAAATTTATATCAAGTGTTAGAACCATATTAAGATGTGTGAAATAATGGATCTCTAAATGGGGGGGGGGGGGGGAAGGGGGGCGGGAGGAGTGGGGGAGGAGGAAAAGGAGTGGGGAAGGTATGTGGATAGGAACCGTGTGGGAAGGTAGGGAATAGGGAATGGGGAAGCAGTTGTAATATTTTAGTACCGTATCTTATAGAAAGGGAGCGATCTCATAGTTGTCGTTAAATCCCCTTGGCTGTAGCGTTTGCAGTTGGAAAATCCAAAACATTTCCCGGCGTGACAATTTATTAGCGAGATCGCCACCTCTTTCTCCCAGTTGCACCAGTTCGATAGCTTTAAATGTCAAGGCTTCAGGATTGGAGTTGTGTGTTGAAATGAAATGTTTGGAAACAGCGTGGCTTTCTACTTTATTCCTGATGTTCCTCACATGCTCCTGTATTCTTAGCTTCAAAGGTCGCTTTGTCTTTCCGATATACTGTTTGCCGCAGTCACATTCTAGGAGGTAGATGACTGATTGAGTGTTGCAGTTCATATAATTTTTGATTTTGTATTCCAACTTTTTTTCACTGTCCGTAAAGGTTTTCCTGTTGGGATGTAGATGTCTGCATATGTTACATCGCCCACATTTGTAAGAGCCCACACACTTAGGCCAGGTGGAGTCTTTTTCATGGTCAGTCTTAATCATGCTTGGGGCCAGAATATCCTTGAGGTTTCTTGATTTTTTGAACACTATCTCAGGATGAGGAGGGAGGATATCTTTGAGGATAGGGCCCATAAGTAATATTCTCCAATGGTTCCTGAATGAATTGTGGATAGACTTCTCATGTCGACTGAAGGTGGTTATGAATGCCGTTGAGTTCTTCGTTTTATCCCTTATTTTGTATTCCAGCAGTTCGGACCTGTCAATATCATTAGTTCTGCTGATAGCTTCCTTCAGAATGGTATCTGGATATTCTTTTTGCTTGAATCTATTGCTGTACATCTCCAGCTGTGATTGACAGTCCTCGGGTTTGCTGCAATTCCTTTTTATACTACTGAATTGGGAGAATGGGATGTTATTTTTCCAACTTTTGAGATGGTTACTCTTGTAATGGAGATAGCTGTTGGTGTCTACTTGTTTAATGAAATTTTTTGTTGTGACTCTCCCATTCTCTCCCATGAGAAAAAAATCCAGAAATTCAATCTGCTCCTTATTCGTATTGGAGGTAAAAACAAGATTAATTCCATTTGTGCTGATGTGTTTAAAAAATTGGTTAAAACTCTCAATGTCTCCATTCCAGATAATTAAAATATCATCAATGTATCTCCGATAAAAGATGATGTTGCTTTTTAAAATCAAGGTGGTCATGTATAAAAGCTTTCTCCCAACAACCCATAAAAAGATTTGCGAAGCTATGCGCGAAAATTTTACCCATAGCAGTACTGCACTTTTGTAGATAAAACTGGTCCAGGAATTTAAAATAATTGTGATGAAGATTAAAAAGCATGATGTCACAAATAAAATTCTTATGGTCAGTTGTTAGTGTGGTATCTAATTCTTTACACGCTTTCACTCCCTTCTCATGTTCAATACACGTGTACAGTGATTGGACATCTATCGTGACCCACATGTATGAGTCCTTCCACTCCATATCTTTCAGAAGGCTTAATACTGATGTGGTGTCTTTGAGATATGACGGGAGATCCTTAACGTATGGTTCTAAAAAGACATCAGCATATTCAGATAAATTAGAGGTAAGTGAGTCTATACCCGCCACTATTGGTCTACCGGGCGGGTTGTCCAAGCTTTTGTGAATTTTTGGTAAAAAGTAGAAAATGGGGGTAGTGGGGTCTGATCTCATTAGGAATTGATACTCTTCTTTGGTGATGATCTCTGATCTTAAACCGTGTTTTAGAAGTGTCCTCAATTCTTCAATATATTCATCCTTCGGGTCTCCTGAGAGTTTCTTGTAGGACTCTCTATCTGAAAGTAGTCTTTCTGCCTCTGCGATATATTTTACCCGATCCATGATGACCCGCCCCCCCCCCCCCCCTTTATCAGCTTGTTTTATAATGATCCCTTTATTCTTCTGTAAATTTTTCAGGGCCTCACTTTCTCTATTACTCAGGTTCTTCTCTTGTATTTTCTCCTGGTCCAAGTCGCACAGGTCTTTCTTCACCAGTTCGTAGAACATGCTGATGTTGCTCCCTTTAGACTCCAGAGGGTAGTATTTTGAGGTAGGTTTTAGACCTGACTTCGAGCGATTCTCATAATTAGCTATAACTGCATCCTCCTTTTTCAAAAAATGTCTCTTCAAAGTTAGTTTCCTGACAAATTTGTTCAGGTCGATGAAGGTGTCGAATTTGCTGAGTCCTTTTGTAGGGGCAAAGGTGAGTCCTTTATTTAAAATAGATATTTCTGGTTCAGTTAATGGGTGTTGGGATAAATTGAATATACCTTTGTCTTTTGGGTTGGTTGTTAAAATGTTCTTTTCTTGTATTCCCTCCCTCCTTCCTCCTCGAGATCCTCTTCTTCTATATGTCTTCTTTTGAGGGGCGATGCATGTATGTCCTCTTTCACTGTACTTCTTATATTTGTCTTTTGTCTCGCACCCGTTCTTTGGGATAAAAAATCCTGTTCGCTGTTTGACCCATGTCTTTGCAGGGTCGAGAATCTGTTAGACGTCTTGATACCGCTATTTGGAGTGTTTCTGTTCTTGTTCTGTATAGCATTACTTCTTGAGGTTGCAAGTCTCCAACTTCCCTCATCTGTTCTTGGATTAAATTGTCCATTTGCATTGAACCTGCTCCAATTCTTCACTCTCCCTTTTTCATAGTCGTTCTTGTCCCTTAGAAATTTATTTTCCTTCCCTTTAATAACCTCTTCCTCGATCCGTTCCATTTTCATGTTTAGGACCTTTTCATTGACCTTGTAGTCCTCCTTATCCTTGAAGGGTTCCAGCTCTTTCTCCTTCAGTTTGATTTCAGTCTCTAGGGATGATAAGGATTTCTTTTTTTCATCGATAAGGAGTTTCATTAGGTCAATAGAGCAAGTGTGCAGTATTTTGTCCCACTTTTCTATAAATGCCCCCTCCTGGTTACCAAATGTGGGTTGTTTGAGGAGTCGCAGGCCCCTTGGGACTATGTCCATTGAGATGTAATGCTTAAGGCCCTTGAGATCCCACCATGTTTTGACCTCTTTAGTGAGAAGTCTTTCAATTCCCCAAAATAAATCATCTAAATCACAGGGTTGGGTTGGTTCATTAACACTAACACTTTCATAAAAATTTTTTTGACACCACACATTTCTCTTACTGGTACGGTCTGTGTTTATCAACATTCTGTCGGGTGTATCCCTCCACCAGGCAGCAATATGAAGTATTACCAACGATAATTATAAAAGCAAGGAATAATATTGCGCCACTTGTGCTAGAACACAGATATGTTGTGCAACCGGCAACCTAAAAAACACTCCCCTTCTAATGTTAATGGGGCGTCTGCTGGGTCCCTCAAAAAATACAGGGGTGGTAAGCTCCTGAAACAATGTGAAAGGAATGGGGGATGAGGGATGTATAGCGACTAATGTGTTAATACAATATACAGTTGCCACTTAAATATATATAATTTTTTTTTATTAATATAGACATATAAGAAACATATAGGCATATATAAAAAATGGGACAACAATACATACACAGCTGGACTAAAAACACTTAAATGAAAACCTTAAAATTATAATAAAACCAAGTAAAATGGATTTTCCTTATCTTAGGTGAGGTAGGTACAGGATTTACCCAACGCGTTTCGTCTCAAAAGACTTCTTCAAGGGGTAGGGACATAGTGAGCCTGCAAAGCTATTTATAGCCAATATTGCTGGGTGGGAGGGTTGTGACATCACAGGGAGTCATGTGATACAATTATATGATTGATGATATTTGGCTGTTTACTAGTGCAGTGCCAAAGGAGCAGGGTCAGTAGGGACTATTGGTGTACAAAAACGAGGCATTGCAAAGTATCTTGGAAAGTCTCAGAAAGCGTTTAAAACACAAAATTGCGGTACTTCCGCCACACTTCCGGTGGCGGACGGGTCCAATGCGTCACTTCCGCCCCACTTCTGGTCGCGGCTGCGCATGCGCCTGCGGCGGTTCGTGACTCTAGTTCAATGTGCTGTATGGAAGCTCCTCAATTTCTGTGATCCAGGGGAAAGTCTCTATTTTCATAAGTCCGTGTAGTGTCCATATTTGATGGGACTTTCTCCATGTATATCTCAGCTGCAGCAGCCATTTCCTCGTA
This sequence comes from Pseudophryne corroboree, assembly GCF_028390025.1. Taxonomy (NCBI): domain Eukaryota; kingdom Metazoa; phylum Chordata; class Amphibia; order Anura; family Myobatrachidae; genus Pseudophryne; species Pseudophryne corroboree. The sequence continues at coordinate 298,087,948 of NC_086449.1, forward strand.
GTTCATTATATATACAGGAAAAACGGTATCCATGGCAATAGGTGTACATAGGAATAAAAAATAAATAGCATCAGGAATGATTTTGATCAATTGTGCATATTACACATATTATAAGCTGAAAATAAAAATATTATTTCATGTTCATGATAGTGAAAACACGCTAATAAGGTTTTTAAAGCACATTTAATTTATATAGTGCGGCACTTAGCAAATTAATAAATATGTGAATAAATAAGTAAATAAAGTGCTTGTGCTTGGATTTGAACATATTAGTGTTCAAGGAACGGGGTGTATATAACCATATTATTTTATACCAGGTGCAGAGCTACAGGTGCCAAACTGTTTAAGGTGCATATGTTACATTTACTGTGAGGTGTATACGGTCCGTGCTGATATAACACCTATTGTGATTGGAACATAATACTATATTGTGACTTACTCTTTAAGTGAACTTATATGGAGCAAACACCTTACCCAGGCTCCTATTAGTTCACGTGCTTTACAGTACCTGATCTTCCCAGCTGGTCCCCCTTGCTGGTACTGATCAGGCCCAACGCTGCTTGGCTTCCAAGATAGAACGTGTTTGGGCATTTCCAGCATGGTATGACTGTACCGACGTTGTGCCCTCTTGGTTATTTGCTCCGAAACCCCAATAGTAGTTAAAATTTATATCAAGTATTAGAACCATATTAAGATGTGTGAAATAATGGATCTCTGAATGGGGAGGGGGAGGGGGGGAGTGGGGGAGGAGGAAAAGGAGTGGGGAAGGTATGTGGATAGGAACCGTGTGGGAAGGTAGGGAATAGGGAATGGGGAAGCAGTTGTAATATTTTAGTACCGTATCTTATAGAAAGGGAGCGATCTCATAGTTGTCGTTAAATCCCCTTGGCTGTAGCGTTTGCAGTTGGAAAATCCAAAACATTTCCCGGCGTGACAATTTATTAGCGAGATCGCCACCTCTTTCTCCCAGTTGCACCAGTTCGATAGCTTTAAATGTCAAGGCTTCAGGATTGGAGTTGTGTGTTGAAATTAAATGTTTGGAAACAGCGTGGCTTTCTACTTTATTCCTGATGTTCCTCACATGCTCCTGTATTCTTAGCTTCAAAGGTCGCTTTGTCTTTCCGATATACTGTTTGCCGCAGTCACATTCTAGGAGGTAGATGACTGATTGAGTGTTGCAGTTCATATCATTTTTGATTTTGTATTCCTTCTTTTTTTCACTGTCCATAAAGGTTTTCCTGTTGGGATGTAGATGTCTGCATATGTTACATTGCCCACATTTGTAAGAGCCCACACACTTAGGCCAGGTGGAGTCTTTTTCATGGTCAGTCTTAATCATGCTTGGGGCCAGAATATCCTTGAGATTTCTTGATTTTTTGAACACTATCTCAGGATGAGGAGGGAGGATATCTTTGAGGATAGGGTCCATAAGTAATATTCTCCAATGGTTCCTGAATGAATTGCGGATAGACTTCTCATGTCGACTGAAGGTGGTTATGAATGCCGTTGAGTTCTTCGTTTTATCCCTTATTTTGTATTCCAGCAGTTCGGACCTGTCAATATCATTAGTTCTGCTGATAGCTTCCTTCAGAATGGTATCTGGATATTCTTTTTGCTTGAATCTATTGCTGTACATCTCCAGCTGTGATTGACAGTATTTGGGTTTGCTGCAATTCCTTTTTATTCTACTGAATTGGCAGAATGGGATGTTATTTTTCCAACTTTTGAGATGGTTACTCTTGTTATGGAGATAGCTGTTGGTGTCTACTTGTTTAATGAAATTTTTTGTTGTGACTCTCCCATTCTCTCCCATGAGAATTAAAACCAGAAATTCAATCTGCTCCTTATTCGTATTGGAGGTAAAAACAAGATTCATTCCATTTGTGCTGATGTGTTTAAAAAACTGGTTAAAACTCTCAATATCTCCATTCCAGATAATTAAAATATCATCAATGTATCTCCTATAAAAGATGATGTTGCTTTTAAAATCAAGGTGGTCATGTATAAAAGCTTTCTCCCAACAACCCATAAAAAGATTTGCGAAGCTAGGCGCGAAAATTGTACCCATAGCAGTGCTGCACTGTTGTAGATAAAACTGGTCCAGGAATTTAAAATAATTGTGATGAAGAATAAAAAGCATGATGTCACAAATAAAATTCTTATGGTCAGTTGTTAGTGTGGTATCTCTGTCCAAAAATTCTTTACACGCTCTCACTCCCTTCTCATGTTCAATACACGTGTACAGTGATTGGACATTTATCGTGACCCACATGTATGAGTCCTTCCACTCCATATCTTTCAAAAGGCTTAATACTGATGTGGTGTCTTTGAGATATGACGGGAGATCCTTAACGTATGGTTTTAAAAAGACATCAGCATATTCAGATAAATTAGAGGTAAGTGAGTCTATACCCGCCACTATTGGTCTACCGGGCGGGTTGTCCAAGCTTTTGTGAATTTTTGGTAAAAAGTAAAAAATGGGGGTAGTGGGGTCTGATCTCATTAGGAATTGATACTCTTCTTTGGTGATGATTTCTGATCTTAAACCGTGTTTTAGAAGTGTCCTCAATTCTTCAATATATTCATCCTTCGGGTCTCCTGAGAGTTTCTTGTAGGACTCTCTATCTGAAAGTAGTCTTTCTGCCTCTGCGATATATTTTACCCGATCCATGATGACCCCCCCTTACCAGCTTGTTTTATAATGATCCCTTTATTCTTCTGTAAATTTTTCAGGTCCTCACTTTCTCTATTACTCAGGTTCTTCTCTTGTATTTTCTCCTGGTCCAGGTCGCACAAGTCTTTCTTCACCAGTTCGTAGAACATGATGTCTTTTTAAAACCATACGTTAAGGATATCCCGTCATATCTCAAAGACACCACATCAGTATTAAGCCTTCTGAAAGATATGGAGTGGAAGGACTCATACATGTGGGTCACGACAGATGTCCAATCACTGTACACGTGTATTGAACATGAGAAGGGAGTGAAAGCGTGTAAAGAATTTTTGGACAGAGATACCACACTAACTACTGACCATAAGAATTTTATTTGTGACATCATGCTTTTTATTCTTCATCACAATTATTTTAAATTCCTGGACCAGTTTTATCTACAACAGTACAGCACTGCTATGGGTACAATTTTCGCGCATAGCTTCGCAAATCTTTTTATGGGTTGTTGGGAGAAAGCTTTTATACATGACCACCTTGATTTTAAAAGCAACATCATCTTTTATCGGAGATACATTGATGATAATTTAATTATCTGGAATGGAGACATTGAGAGTTTTAACCAATTTTTTAAACACATCAGCACAAATGGAATAAATCTTGTTTATACCTCCAATACGAATTAGGAGCAGATTGAATTTCTGGATTTAATTCTCATGGGAGAGTCACAACAAAAAATTTCATTAAACAAGTAGACACCAACAGCTATCTCCATTACAAGAGTAACCATCTCAAAAGTTGGAAAAATAGCATCCCATTCTCCCAATTCAGTAGAATAAAAAGGAATTGCAGCAAACCCGAGGACTGTCAATCACAGCTGGAGATGTACAGCAATAGATTCAAGCAAAAAGAATATCCAGATACCATTCTGAAGGAAGCTATCAGCAGAACTAATGATATTGACAGGTCCGAACTGCTGGAATACAAAATAAGGGATAAAATGAAGAACTCAACGGCATTCATAACCACCTTCAGTCGACATGAGAAGTCTATCCGCAAAACATTCAGGAACCATTGGAGAATATTAATTATGGACCCTATCCTCAAAGATATCCTCCCTCCTCATCCTGAGATAGTGTTCAAAAAATCAAGAAACCTCAAGGATATTCTGGCCCCAAGCATGATTAAGACTGACCATGAAAAAGACTCCACCTGGCCTAAGTGTGTGGGCTCTTACAAATGTGGGCGATGTAACATATGCAGACATCTACATCCCAACAGGAAAACCTTTACGGACAGTGAAAAAAAGAAGGAATACAAAATCAAAAATGATATGAACTGCAACACTCAATCAGTCATCTACCTCCTAGAATGTGACTGCGGCAAACAGTATATCGGAAAGACAAAGCGACCTTTGAAGCTAAGAATACAGGAGCATGTGAGGAACATCAGGAATAAAGTAGAAAGCCACGCTGTTTCCAAACATTTCATTTCAACACACAACTCCAATCCTGAAGCCTTGACATTTAAAGCTATCGAACTGGTGCAACTGGGAGAAAGAGGTGGCGATCTCGCTAATAAATTGTCACGCCGGGAAATGTTTTGGATTTTCCAACTGCAAACGCTACAGCCAAGGGGATTTAACGACAACTATGAGATCGCTCCCTTTCTATAAGATACGGTACTAAAATATTACAACTGCTTCCTCATTCCCTATTCCCTACCTTCCCACACGGTTCCTATCCACATACCTTCCCCACTCCTTTTCCTCCTCCCCCACTCCCCCCCCCATTGAGAGATCCATTATTTCACACATCTTAATATGGTTCTAACACTTGATATAAATTTTAACTTCTATTGGGGTTTCGGAGCAATTAACCAAGAGGGCACAACGTCGGTACAGTCATACCACGCTGGAAATGCCCAAACACGTTCGATCTTGGAAGCCAAGCAGCGTTTGGCCTGATCAGTACCAGCAAGGGGGACCAGCTGGGAAGATCAGGTACTGTAAAGCACGTGAACTAATAGGAGTCTGGGTAAGGTGTTTGCTCCATATAAGTTCACTTAAAGAGTAAGTCACAATATAGTATTATGTTCCAATCACAATAGGTGTTATATCAGCACGGACCGTATACACCTCACAGTAAATGTAACATATGCACCTTAAACAGTTTGGCACCTGTAGCTCTGCACCTGGTATAAAATAATATGGTTATATACACCCCGTTCCTTGAACACTAATATGTTCAAATCCAAGCACAAGCACTTTATTTACTTATTTATTCACATATTTATTAATTTGCTAAGTGCCGCACTATATAAACTAAATGTGCTTTAAAAACCTTATTAGCATGTTTTCACTATCATGAGCATGAATTAATATTTTTATTTTCAGCTTATAATATGTGTAATATGCACGATTGATCAAAATCATTCCTGATGCTATTTATTTTTTATTCCTATGTACACCTATTGCCATGGATACCGTTTTTCCTGTATATATAATGAACTACGAGGAAATGGCTGCCGCAGCTGAGATATACATGGAGAAAGTCCCATCAAATATGGCCACTACACGGACTTATGAAAATAGAGACTTTCCCCTTTATCACAGAAATTGAGGAGCTTCCATACAGTACAGCACATTGAACTAGAGTCACGAACCGCCGCAGGCGCATGCGCAGCCGCGACCGGAAATGGGGCGGAAGTGACGCATCGAACCCGTCCGTCACCGGAAGTGTGGCGGAAGTACCGCAATTTTGTGTTTTAAACGCTTTCTGAGACTTTCCAAGATACTTTGCAATGCCTAATACACTCGTTTTTGTACACCAATAGTCCCTACTGACCCTGCTCCTTTGGCACTGCACTAGTAAACTGCCAAATATCATCAATCATATAATTGTATCACATGACTCCCTGTGATGTCACAACCCTCCCACCCAGCAATATTGGCTATAAATAGCTTTGCAGGCTCACTATGTCCCTACCCCTTGAAGAAGTCTTTTGAGACGAAACGCGTTGGGGAAATCCTGTACTTACCTCACCTAAGATAAGGAAAATCCATTTTACTTGGTTTTATTATAATTTTAAGGTTTTCATTTAAGTGTTTTTAGTCCAGCTGTGTATGTATTGTTGTCCCATTTTTTATATATGCCTATATGTTTCTTATATGTCTATATTAATAAAAAAAATGTATATATATTTAAGTGGCAACTGTATATTGTATTAACACATTAGTCGCTATACATCCCTCATCCCCCATTCCTTTCATATATATATTTATATTTATATTATTTTTTTTTCAAGCGCCTTGGTTTTTTATAGATCTTCTGTTTCCATATTCGCCTAAAGGTTAAAAGTGTGACCTTCAATCTTGTGTATCCCTAAGGTAGCTGAAGTGTGCACACAGAGATCATACCAACTTCTATGTATTAAGGTACAGTATGGGCCAGGTTTGTTGGGTTGATTAGACATTATTACTTTCCCTTATAGATGTTTCTGTATATGGTAATTAACTGCTTGCTTTAACAAGTATTTTATTATTTAACAAATGCCATAATTTGATTTTAGTTTTTTTTATGCAAAGTGAGATTATTTTTTATAACAAGGATGGTTTGTGAGGATAAACTGTTCATCTTAATATCCTCTATCTGTACTTGTTTTCTAAGCAGTTATTCACAGAGTGGAAGTTGCACATTCAATTTATTGGCCCATCAAAGGTGCATGTAAGGGAGTGGTTATTCTAGACAAGAAAACCAAACAAATTCCCCCAGTACACTGCTATTTTATTTCTTGTGTAAGCAAAAAGGAATTGTAAATTATGAGTAGATTAATGGGACAAAGGAAACTATTCACACATAAAGATCAGACTGCGCTGGACTAGATTTTATGGAACAGTCAGCCTTTGGCCAGAAGATCAGCATGTACCTAAATGTACTGGAACAGGTAAATTGTTCCCATCAACAAAACAGCAGACACATTATTGTTTTTGAAAAGATAATAAATGTCAGCAAACAAAAAATTGCAAAATTATATTGTGCAAGTAGTTAAACAATATTGGAACCTTCTCACAAAAGCTATTGTGCTTTTTGGAATAGTTTAAACATAATTAATAGGGATGCATAACTGGGCCACATAAAACATTATTTGTAGCAAAAAAAATTGATTTGACTTCGAAGAAATAGCTAAAGTGGACTTTCCACCATAATACATTATCAATACTTTTGACTAATGCAATCCATTACTGGTTCAGTGATTAGCAGGGACGTGCAGTCAGGGGAGGCAGTGCCTCCCCAGTGATTAATTATTAAAATAATATAAAGATACTTATGACACATATTCTGTGTCATAAGTACTGTATGTCCTTTATTGAATTCTAATAATTTGCTGTGCTTAAATGCGTTTGGGAGGCACTGATAGCAGTGCCTCTCAAACACAATGCAGACGGGATAGAGCGGGGGGCGGGGCCAGAGGCGGAACTACCGCCAGTGCAACCAGTGCGTTGCACTGGGGCCCGCCTCTGTCTAGGGGCCCAAAGCATGTAATGAGTCAAACTGACTCATTACATGCCGCTGTGTGCTGCGGGCACCCACTGCCCGCAGCGCACAGCCGCCCGGAGAGGAGAGGAGCAGCGGTACGGGGGAAGGAGGAGGAGGGAGGTGGAGGAGGCAGCCGCAGCAGCGCTTTGTTACTGGTTGAGGCGCTGCTGCTGCTGCCCCTCTGCTTCACTATAGGCTGTCTTCCGAGAACAGCCTATAGTGAAGCAGAGGGGCAGCAGCAGCAGCGCCTCCACCCAGAGCCGGCCCTAACCAATATGATGCCCTAGGCAAGATTTTGGCTGGTACCCCCTAGCACCGCCGCTAGTTCTGCAGGAGATGCCAGACATGAGTCAGCTGGCAGCAACGTCGGGCGCCTTTTGTTTATGAAAATGCGTCTTATTTGCATTACTATGGGGCTAGGACACAGACGCAGCTTCTGCTGGTTAAAATGATATGCAGCATGCTTATATTCTGTGTCCGACTGCGGCTGTATCTGCATACAAAATGCTACATTACACTGATTTCCAGGAATACACTGCAACGTAGCATTTCGTATGCAGCTACAGCCGCAGTCACACACAGAATATAGGCATGCCGCATATCATTTTAATCAGCAGAAGCTGCTGGTGCCCCTAAGCATACCAAATGCCCTAGGCATTTGCCTAGTTTGCCTATGCCTAAGGCAGGCTCTGCCTCCACCAATAACACAGCGCTGCTGCGGCTCCCTCCTCCACCTCCCTCCTCCTCCTTCTCTACTGCCCGGGAATCGTCAAGCTGCACCGAGGAGCCTGAGCCAGCGGAGAGGGTAAGTATAATTCTTTCTTTCTTTCTTTCTTTCTTTCTTTCTTTCTTTCTTTCTTTCTTTCTTTCTTTCTTTCTTTCTTTCGACTGCCTGCCGCAATGTGTAAAAATGGGGAATCTGCCTGCCGCAATGTGTAAAAATGGGGAATCTGCCTGCCGCAATGTGTAAAAAGGGGGAATCTGCCTGCCGCAATGTGTAAAAAGGGGGAATCTGCCTGCCGCTATGTGTAAAAATGGGGAATCTGCCTGCCGCAATGTGTAAAAATGGGGAGTCTGCCTGCCGCTATGTGTAAAAATGGGGAATCTGCCTGCCGCAATGTGTAAAAATGGGGAATCTGCCTGCTGCAATGTGTAAAAAGGGGGAATCTGCCTGCCGCAATGTGTAAAAAGTGCATGCTGTCTGCCGTAATGTGTAAAAAGGGGGACGCTGTCTGCCGTAATGTGTAAAAAGGGGACGCTGTCTGCCGTAATGTGTAAAAAGAGGAACCTGTCCGCTGTAAGGTGTAAAAGAGTCTCTACCTGGTGTAGTGGTGCTACTGTGCGGCGTAATTTGAATAACGGAGACTACTGTGCACCGTTTTATGAATTGGTATTATTTTGTGGCCACACCCCTTCCCCATGAAGCCACGCCACTATGTATTTTTGCGCGCACCTACGGCGCGCACTGCCCCTGTTTTGTATGCAGGGGTGGGGCTCCGATGCCGTTTCTTGCACACAGTGCTAAAATGTCTAGTTACGGCACTGTTGCTAGGTATCCATTTCTCTGGCCCTGAGCAGGTCCCCTTCACCAGGTCCTCTCCAGGGGTGAGGGGGTGGACTTAAATGGGATGGGGGGGTGGCCCAAAGCATTTTGTCGCACCTGGGCCCACCATTCGCTAGTTCCGCCACTGGGCGGGGCCAAGCACTGCGCTTTAAAAAGCCATTCAAAACCAGCCTGAAAGCGGCACTGAAAAAAGTGCCTCGCTGACAGGGACACCACCCCCATGTCAGCGAGGCACCTGTGATTGGACAGCGGATCCAGTGCTGGATCCGCTTGCCCAATCACCCAGATGCGGCGTGTCCCGGCGGTGAACGGCGTTGGAGGTAGCCGGGATGGCCCAGCAGCGTGTCCTGCTCTCTCCTCCGCCCTCCAGCAGCAGCGCTGTCCGGCTCTCCCCCCGTCTTCTCCTCCGCCCTCCAGGAGCAGCAGTGTCCGGCTCTCCCCCCGTCTTCTCCTCCGCCCTCCAGCAGCAGCAGTGTCCGGCTCTCCCCCCGTCCTCTCCTCCGCCCTCCAGCAGCAGCAGTGTCTGGCTCTCCCCCCGTCCTCTCCTCCGCCCTCCAGCAGCAGCGCTGTCCGGCTCTCCCCCCGTCTTCTCCTCCGCCCTCCAGCAGCAGCGCTGTCCGGCTCTCCCCCGTCCTCTCCTCCGCCCTCCAGCAGCAGCAGTGTCCGGCTCTCCCCCCGTCCTCTCCTCCGCCCTCCAGCAGCAGCAGTGTCCGGCTCTCCCCCCGTCCTCTCCTCCGCCCTCCAGCAGCAGCAGGGTCCGGCTCTCCCCCCCGTCCTCTCCTTGTCCGGCTCTCCCCCCGTCCTCTCCTCCGCCCTCCAGCAGCAGCGCTGTCCGGCTCTCCTCCCGTCCTCTCCTCCGCCCTCCAGCAGCAGCGCTGTCCGGCTCTCCCCCCATCCTCTCCTCCGCCCTCCAGCAGCAGCAGTGTCCAGCTCTCCCCCCGTCCTCTCCTCCGCCCTCCAGCAGCAGCAGTGTTCGGCTCTCCCCCCGTCCTCTCCTCTGCCCTCCAGCAGCAGCGCTGTCTGGCTCTCCCCCCGTCCTCTCCTTGTCCGGCTCTCCCCCGTACTCTCCTCCGCCCTCCAGCAGCAGCGCTGTCCGGCTCTCCCCCCCCGTCCTCTCCTTGTCCGGCTCTCCCCCCGTCCTCTCCTCTGCCCTCCAGCAGCAGCGATGTCCGGCTCTCCTCCGACCGACACCAGGTTAGAGTCAGTCTCTCTCTCTCCTCTCCTCTCCCCCCCCCCCTTTATTCCAGGGATCTAACATAATACACTTGTGAGGATCTGACATACTATTGTGATGTCATTAGATAAGTGCTGCTCTGGGGGAGTACGTGAACACTAATCCATTGTTTTCTTACCTCTCCTGTTTCTCTCTCTGTGTGTGTGTCTCTCTCTCCCCACTGTGTAAGTATTATGTTCATTTATACAGGTACCCCTACCCTATTGGATTCTACTGGACAAGTGGACGTGACCGGCGTGGGATGTAGGTAAGTAATCTGTCTCTCATTTTTACAGGTATCGGCCCTATTGGATTCTACTGGACAAGTGGACGTGACCGGCGTGGGATGTAGGTAAGTAATCTGTCTCTCATTTTTACAGGTATCGGCCCTATTGGATTCTACTGGACAAGTGGACATGATCGGCGTGGGATGTAGGTAAGTATGTGTGAGTGTGTAAGTGTGTTTTAATAAATTTTAACTTTCACGGTGTGTGTGTTGTGTTTTTATTTGGGTATTTTTTGTTGTTGTAGAACTACAGGTACCAGTGGGCCCATTATTTCCACGCATGCTGGTACTTGAGGCTCTGCATTGGCTCAGGGGCAGTGGCGGGCATTGGCTCGGCGGCGGTAGGGGTCATCGGCAGGATTCGGCGGCCATTATGGCTGTAGTGCCTCACCAGCCACTGACCTCACCGCACGCCACTGGTGATTAGAAATAGTATTTAAAAACTTGATTATTCCATTAATATATACATTAGATCTGCACATTATCCTAGCCAGTCAATTGCGTATCTTATCAGACATCTTCTTACTGCAGCTTAAAGACTCACAATCCAAATGGAACACTCAGGGCAGTAAATAATCTAATACCCCAAGACCCCATGCTGATCTATTATTGGGTTTGATGGTCATGGTTGCTACTTTCCTGCTCCTCTTTTGGAGCAGGTTTTTCATCTTGCTATCAGGCATGTTGCTATCAGAGCAGGCATGTGACTCTGTTGGTTACTTAAATAGGCAGTCTTCTGTCACTATGGCACCAGATTAGAAATTGCTCTGCCTACATAATGAGCTTTGTGTACAGACTTGTGCAAGAGTATTAGACTCTTTGGAGGGAATTCAAATGTTTGAAAATTCAGTTGGGTGTCTGTTTTTTTCCTATCTAATGGGACAGGAAAAAACAGACACCCAACCGACTTTTCAAACATTTGAATTCCCCCATTATCTAAGTTCCATTGTTCCTTGATTCCCATATCCAGGTTGTCCGTATCTATTGGCTCAGATTCCAGTTTTGTTCTGATGTGGCTTGTCTTAACATTGCCATAGGCCACAGTTTCCCAAACTCTTCCATTACAGTCCAAGTTTTAAGGATGTCCATGCTTGAGCACAGGTGACTTAATTAGTACCTCAGCCAATCTGATTTAACCATCAGAACTCAAGCATGGATATCCTTAAAATCTGGACTAAAATGGCAGAGTTTGGGGAACTCTGCCTTATGGCGATCAACTTTGCTAATCTACAGTCTATTTGTGCACCAGACCCAGGTATGAGACTATTATTTGCACCGTACATTGACATGTCATATCTTATTTCAAGCTGCCACACATCTTGAAATAATGTCTGTTTAATCTGTTCATGGATTTGGTCAGCAGCCTGTTATTGCAGTTTCACCTTCAGTACTTTGTCACGCAAATAGAGAAGCAAGAAACCAACCAGGTACAGATTATGAAAGTTCTGCTCAATCTTTTATCTGGACATGCTGCAAATCACTTTGGAGAATCAAGCCCCTCCTGCTGCTCACTATAGCTCCTGGTGCCACTTCTCAGCTCTGGATACCTGCTCCACCTAAATATGATGAGGATCCTAATTCCATAATCAATGCTCTATTCAGTTTGAGCTGCTACCTGGAAACTTTCCAAGAAGGTAACTCATTATTTCCCATTATCGCCCTTACATTTAAAGTCTTCAAAAGGATCCCCCAAACTAAGTTGTGTCTATTCAGCTGCTGCTGGCATACTTTGCCTTTAGCAAGGTTTTAGTTCAGTGGGGTCAGTATTCTGTACAGTTCTGGATGATACCTTCTGAACTGCATTGGAATAAAGAGGCTCTAGTCACCACATTCAGGCATGGGCTTTCTGACCAAATTAAAATTAATTGCCCTGCGATAAATTATTCTCTCCTATGGATGAACTTATTGTACTCTACAACCAGCTTGGCATTTGTTTCCATCCAATATTACCCACTGAAGAGCCTGACGCTATAAAGCTGAAGCTTGGAGCCTTCTCCAGGCACATCAGCTTTATTGCAAATCAAAGATGTGTATCTTCCAAAAACAACAGCTGCTCCTCCTCAGGCATACTGTATCTGGGCCAGGCATTCTGATGGAACCAGAAATCATTGAATCTATTGTGAATTGTTCATAGCTTCCAGTACTACTTTAAAGAGAGGTCTTAGACCGAAGGTATGGCCCCCGGAGAAAGTTGTATTCTTTATTCTTCCCTTAAAATAAATAAATAAATAAATATTTATAAATAAATAAATATTTAATTATATATATATATATATATATATATATATGTGTGTGTGTGTGTGTGTGTGTGTGTGTGTGTGTATACATATATATGTTTGTTAGCACCCTTTCTTAGCTGTACATTACCCATCCATTCTTCCTAGAAGGTAGTTCCTCTTCCATTAGTCTGTGGGTATTCTTATATCAGCAAGCATATTTTATGAAAGTACACCTTTGCACAGTGGCGTAAATTCGTCCCAGTTGCTCAGAGGCAAGATAAATATTGGTGCCCACCTCTATATTTTGATAAATATATGTATGCATATATATGTGTGTATGTGTGTAGTGTTATTTTTTATCACACATTTCTTAGCAGTCATACCCAGGATTAGAACCCTGTTACACTGACAGCAGACACCTTACTGATGGAGCTATTTGCTCCTGAGCAGTAATCATGAGAATTGTAACTATATGAAGTTACATGTAATTATCAGAGTAGTAACTTCATATAGTTAGAATTCTCATATTTCCTATCCAGTGTAAAAGGTTGTGATTTCTAATCCTGGGTATGACACTTGTAAAATGTGTATCTACAGTATAATAAAAAGGGTGTGATTTGTAAGGTGCAGGGACCAGTGAGAAAGTCGGCCACTGAAGAGATAATGGCAGCTATCAATTAACTTAATTCAATAGTGTCACAGAATGGAAGGAGAGGTGCCCCCTTCAGAGTAGAAGCCCGGAGGCAGATGATTCTGTTGCCTCCCAGAGTTACGCCCAGGGATGAATTAGGAAACAAAAGTGGCCCTGGAAAAGTTTTTAGAAGTGGCCTCATGTGGGCGGCACCAAACCAGCTGTAGGCAGAGCCAATATCAAAATAGGCGGGATTACTTCAAAATTGAATGTAGGCGGAGTTACACCAACAAAAGGCAGAGTATGTAAAATTAGCTGGACCTATTAAAAGTTTGAACACATTATAGAACACATTAAAAGTTTAGAAAGTATTGTGTTGTAGCAGGAGTAGTTAAGAAATTAAAACTGGGGTGACATTTAATCCTTTGCACACTCATATCTCAGTCTATCTCCTTCATTTGTCTTTGCTTCTAAGGGGTCAGTTCAGTTCAACACGGATTTAATAGCGCTGGGAGGGAGCTCCTCGTGCTATTCAATTTAGAGCGATGCTGTCCCTGACTAGAGGATTTCTTCTTGCACCCTTCCCAGGGTGTGAGCCGAAATTCAACAAAACTAGGTCCGCAATGCTGCTTTGTGACCTAACGCTGTGCAAGCAGCATCATGGTGAGGCAGTTTAGTCGGAGAATGCCCGTTCTCGCGACTAAACACCTTATTTAGTCTGGGAATACGGGTATTCTCAGATTTAGCATCGCGCTGCATTGAATAGTTCCAGAAGCTCCCTCTCATTGCTATCCAATCCGTGTTGAATTGAATTAACCCCTTAGTCTATCTCCCCCACTAAGTCCATCTTTTGCATATGTTTGCTCTCTTAGTCCATCTCCTGCATGTTTCTCCCAGCCTCTCTTTTCTCATTTTTACACCTATATCATTCTCCCTTCTGCATGTTTCTTTCTGTCTATTCACTGACCCCTTTCTGCCTTTCTCCTTCTGCACAGTTTCAGCCTCTCTCCCCTTTCTGACAAGCTTCGGCCAGTCACTTGATGCAGGGCTTCTGCGCCAATGGGACAGCCACAATTGGAAGCATGCAGCCACCCTGTTTAATAGTGATGAGCGGGTTCGGTTTCTCGGAAACCGAACCCCCCCGAACTTCACGCTTTTTACACGGGTCCGAGGCAGACTCGGATCTTCCCGCCTTGCTCGGCTAACCCGAGCGCGCCCGAACGTCATCATCCCGCTGTCGGATTCTCGCGAGGCTCGTATTCTATCGCGAGACTCGGGTTCTATATAAGGAGCCGCGCGTCGCCGCCATTTTCACACGTGCATTGAGATTGATAGGGAGAGGACGTGGCTGGCGTCCTCTCCGTTTAGATAGAGAGTGAGACACTTGATTTACTGGAGCATTAGGAGTACTCAGAGAGTGCAGAGTTTTGCTGATAGTTATACTAGTGACCACCAGTTTTATTTATTATTTAATATAATCCGTTCTCTGCCTGAAAAAAAACGATACACAGTCACATACCATATCTGTGCTCAGCCTCAGTGTGCTGCATGATAATATCATCTATGTATATCTGACTGTGCTGAGTAGTGCTCACTGCTCACACAGCTTAATTGTGGGGGAGACTGGGGAGCAGTTATAGCAGGAGTACATATTTAACAGTGCACACTTTTGCTGCCAGAGTGCCAGTGTGACTGACCAGCAGTGACCACCAGTATATTGTCTGCCTGAAAAAGTTAAACACTCGTGTGGTGTTTTTTTTTATTATTCTATAAACGCATTCTGCTGACAGTGTCCAGCAGGTCCGTCATTCATTATATTTCTATCTTCTTCATACTAGTAGTTTAGGAGTCTGCAGTGCTGACAGTGTCCAGCAGGTCCGTCATTATATAATATATACCTGTCCTGCAGTAGTGATATATATATATTTTTTATATCATTATCATCCAGTCTATACTAGCAGACGCAGTACGGTAGTCCACGGCTGTAGCTACCTCTGTGTCGGCACTGGCAGTCGCTCGTCCATAACTGTATACCTACCTGTGGTGGTTTTTTTTTCTTTCTATCTTCTTCATACTAGTAGTTTAGGAGTCTGCAGTGCTGACAGTGTCCAGCAGGTCCGTAATTATACAATATATACCTGTCCTGCAGTAGTGATATATATATATATATATATATTTTATATCATTATCATCCAGTCTATACTAGCAGACGCAGTACGGTAGTCCACGGCTGTAGCTACCTCTGTGTCGGTACTGGCAGTCGCTCATCCATAATTGTATACCTACCTGTGGTGGTTTTTTTTTTCTATCTTCTTCATACTAGTAGTTTAGGAGTCTGCAGTGCTGACAGTGTCCAGCAGGTCCGTCATTATATAATATATACCTGTCCTGCAGTAGTGATATATATATATTTTTTATATCATTATCATCCAGTCTATACTAGCAGACGCAGTACGGTAGTCCACGGCTGTAGCTACCTCTGTGTCGGCACTGGCAGTCGCTCGTCCATAATTGTATACCTACCTGTGGTGTTTTTTTTTTTCTATCTTCTTCATACTAGTAGTTTAGGAGTCTGCAGTGCTGACAGTGTCCAGCAGGTCCGTCATTATACAATATATACCTGTCCTGCAGTAGTGATACATATATATTTTTTATATAATTATCATCCAGTCTATACTAGCAGACGCAGTACGGTAGTCCTCGGCTGTAGCTACCTCTGTGTCGGCACTGGCAGTCGCTCGTCCATAATTGTATACCTACCTGTGGTGGTTTTTTTTTTTTCTATCTTCTTCATACTAGTAGTTTAGGAGTCTGCAGTGCTGACAGTGTCCAGCAGGTCCGTCATTATACAATATATACCTGTCCTGCAGTAGTGATATATATATATTTTTTTTATCATTATCATCCAGTCTATACTAGCAGACGCAGTACGGTAGTCCACGGCTGTAGCTACCTCTGTGTCGGCACTGGCAGTCGCTCGTCCATAATTGTATACCTACCTGTGGTGGGTTTTTTTTTTCTATCTTCTTCATACTAGTAGTTTAGGAGTCTGCAGTGCTGACAGTGTCCAGCAGGTCCGTCATTATACAATATATACCTGTCCTGCAGTAGTGATACATATATATTTTTTATATAATTATCATCCAGTCTATACTAGCAGACGCAGTACGGTAGTCCTCGGCTGTAGCTACCTCTGTGTCGGCACTGGCAGTCGCTCGTCCATAATTGTATACCTACCTGTGGTGGTTTTTTTTTTTTCTATCTTCTTCATACTAGTAGTTTAGGAGTCTGCAGTGCTGACAGTGTCCAGCAGGTCCGTCATTATATAATATATACCTGTCCTGCAGTAGTGATATATATATATATATTTTATATCATTATCATCCAGTCTATACTAGCAGACGCAGTACGGTAGTCCACGGCTGTAGCTACCTCTGTGTCGGCAGTCGCTCGTCATCCATAAGTATACTAGTATCCATCCATCTCCATTGTTTACCTGAGGTGCCTTTTAGTTGTGCCTATTAAAATATGGAGAACAAAAATGTTGAGGTTCCAAAAATAAGGAAAGATCAAGATCCACTTCCACCTCGTGCTGAAGCTGCTGCCACTAGTCATGGCCGAGACGATGAAATGCCATCAACGTCGTCTGCCAAGGTCGATGCCCAGTGTCATAGTACAGAGCATGTAAAATCCAAAACACCAAATATCAGTAAAAAAAGGACTCAAAAATCTAAAATAAAATCGTCGGAGGAGAAGCGTAAACTTGCCAATATGCCATTTACCACACGGAGTGGCAAGGAACGGCCGAGGCCCTGGCCTATGTTCATGGCTAGTGGTTCAGCTTCACATGAGGATGGAAGCACTCAGCCTCTCGCTAGAAAAATGAAAAGACTTAAGCTGGCAAAAGCACAGCAAAGAACTGTGCGTTCTTCGAAATCACAAATCCACAAGGAGAGTCCAATTGTGTCGGTTGCGATGCCTGACCTTCCCAACACTGGACGTGAAGAGAATGCGCCTTCCACCATTTGCACGCCCCCTGCAAGTGCTGGAAGGAGCACCCGCAGTCCAGTTCCTGATAGTCAGATTGAAGATGTCAGTGTTGAAGTACACCAGGATGAGGAGGATATGGGTGTTGCTGGCGCTGGGGAGGAAATTGACCAGGAGGATTCTGATGGTGAGGTGGTTTGTTTAAGTCAGGCACCCGGGGAGACACCTGTTGTCCGAGGGAGGAATATGGCAGTTGACATGCCTGGTGAAAATACCCAAAAAATCAGCTCTTCAGTGTGGAAGTATTTCAACAGAAATGCGGACAACATTTGTCAAGCCGTGTGTTGCCTTTGTCAAGCTGTAATAAGTTGGGGTAAGGACGTTAACCACCTCGGAACATCCTCCCTTATACGTCACCTGCAGCGCATTCATCATAAGTCAGTGACAAGTTCAAAAACTTTGGGCGACAGCGGAAGCAGTCCACTGACCAGTAAATCCCTTCCTCTTGTAACCAAGCTCACGCAAACCACACCACCAACTCCCTCAGTGTCAATTTCCTCCTTACCCAGGAATGCCAATAGTCCTGCAGGCCATGTCACTGGCAATTCTGACGAGTCCTCTCCTGCCTGGGATTCCTCCGATGCATCCTTGCGTGTAACGCCTACTGCTGCTGGCGCTGCTGTTGTTGCTGCTGGGAGTCGATCGTCATCCCAGAGGGGAAGTCGTAAGACCACTTTTACTACTTCCACCAAGCAATTGACTGTCCAACAGTCCTTTGCGAGGAAGATGAAATATCACAGCAGTCATCCTGCTGCAAAGCGGATAACTGAGGCCTTGGCATCCTGGGCGGTGAGAAACGTGGTTCCGGTATCCATCATTACTGCAGAGCCAACTAGAGACTTGTTGGAGGTACTGTGTCCCCGGTACCAAATACCATCTAGGTTCCATTTCTCTAGGCAGGCGATACCGAAAATATACACAGACCTCAGAAAAAGACTCACCAGTGTCCTAAAAAATGCAGTTGTACCCAATGTCCACTTAACCACGGACATGTGGACAAGTGGAGCAGGGCAGACTCAGGACTATATGACTGTGACAGCCCACTGGGTAGATGTATTGACTCCCGCCGCAAGAACAGCAGCAGCGGCACCAGTAGCAGCATCTCGCAAACGCCAACTCTTTCCTAGGCAGGCTACGCTTTGTATCACCGCTTTCCAGAATACGCACACAGCTGAAAACCTCTTACGGCAACTGAGGAAGATCATCGCAGAATGGCTTACCCCAATTGGACTCTCCTGTGGATTTGTGGCATCGGACAACGCCAGCAATATTGTGTGTGCATTAAATCTGGGCAAATTCCAGCACGTCCCATGTTTTGCACATACCTTGAATTTGGTGGTGCAGAATTATTTAAAAAATGACAGGGGCGTGCAAGAGATGCTGTCGGTGGCCAGAAGAATTGCGGCACACTTTCGGCGTACAGGCACCACGTACAGAAGACTGGAGCACCACCAAAAACGCCTGAACCTGCCCTGCCATCATCTGAAGCAAGAAGTGGTAACGAGGTGGAATTCAACCCTCTATATGCTTCAGAGGTTGGAGGAGCAGCAAAAGGCCATTCAAGCCTATACAACTGAGCACGATATAGGAGGTGGAATGCACCTGTCTCAAGCGCAGTGGAGAATGATTTCAACGTTGTGCAAGGTTCTGCAACCTTTTGAACTTGCCACACGTGAAGTCAGTTCAGACACTGCCAGCCTGAGTCAGGTCATTCCCCTCATCAGGCTTTTGCAGAAGAAGCTGGAGACATTGAAGGAGGAGCTAACACAGAGCGATTCCGCTAGGCATGTGGGACTTGTGGATGGAGCCCTTAATTCGCTTAACAAGGATTCACGGGTGGTCAATCTGTTGAAATCAGTGCACTACATTTTGGCCACCGTGCTCGATCCTAGATTTAAAACCTACCTTGGATCTCTCTTTCCGGCAGACACAAGTCTGCTGGGGTTCAAAGAACTGCTGGTGAGAAAATTGTCAAGTCAAGCGGAACGCGACCTGTCAACATCTCCTCCTTCACATTCTCCCGCAACTTGGGGTGCGAGGAAAAGGCTCAGAATTCCGAGCCCACCCGCTGGCGGTGATGCAGGGCAGTCTGGAGCGACTGCTGATGCTGACATCTGGTCCGGACTGAAGGACCTGACAACGATTACGGACATGTCGTCTACTGTCACTGCATATGATTCTCTCCCCATTGAAAGAATGGTGGAGGATTATATGAGTGACCGCATCCAAGTAGGCACGTCAGACAGTCCGTACTTATACTGGCAGGAAAAAGAGGCAATTTGGAGGCCCTTGCACAAACTGGCTTTATTCTACCTAAGTTGCCCTCCCACAAGTGTGTACTCCGAAAGAGTGTTTAGTGCCGCCGCTCACCTTGTCAGCAATCGGCGTACGAGGTTACATCCAGAAAATGTGGAGAAGATGATGTTCATTAAAATGAATTATAATCAATTCCTCCGTGGAGACATTCACCAGCAGCAATTGCCTCCACAAAGTACACAGGGAGCTGAGATGGTGGATTCCAGTGGGGACGAATTGATAATCTGTGAGGAGGGGGATGTACACGGTGATATATAGGAGGATGATGATGAGGTGGACATCTTGCCTCTGTAGAGCCAGTTTGTGCAAGGAGAGATTAATTGCTTCTTTTTTGGTGGGGGTCCAAACCAACCCGTCATTTCAGTCACAGTCGTGTGGCAGACCCTGTCACTGAAATGATGGGTTGGTTAAAGTGTGCATGTCCTGTTTATACAACATAAGGGTGGGTGGGAGGGCCCAAGGACAATTCCATCTTGCACCTCTTTTTTCTTTCATTTTTCTTTGCGTCATGTGCTGTTTGGGGAGTAGTTTTTGGAAGGGCCATCCTGCCTGACACTGCAGTGCCACTCCTAGATGGGCCAGGTGTTTGTGTCGGCCACTTGGGTCTCTTATCTTAGTCACACAGCTACCTCATTGCGCCTCTTTTTTTCTTTGCGTCATGTGCTGTTTTGGGGGTGTTTTTTGAAAGGGCCATCCTGCGTGACACTGCAGTGCCACTCCTAGATGGGCCAGGTGTTTGTGTCGGCCACTAGGGTCGCTTAGCTTACTCACACAGCTACCTCATTGCGCCTCTTTTTTTCTTCTTTGCGTCATGTGCTGTTTGGGGGGTGTTTTTTGGAAGGGCCATCCTGCGTGACACTGCAGTGCCACTCCTAGATGGGCCAGGTGTTTGTGTCGGCCACTTGGGTCGCTGAGCTTAGTCATCCAGCGACCTCGGTGCAAATTTTAGGACTAAAAATAATATTGTGAGGTGTGAGGTGTTCAGAATAGACTGAAAATGAGTGGAAATTATGGTTATTGAGGTTAATAATACTTTGGGATCAAAATGACCCCCAAATTCTATGATTTAAGCTGTTTTTTAGGGTTTTTTGAAAAAAACACCCGAATCCAAAACACACCCGAATCCGACAAAAAAAATTCGGGGATGTTTTGCCAAAACGCGTTCGAACCCAAAACACGGCCGCGGAACCGAACCCAAAACCAAAACACAAATGTTATGCACACCAGTGCCTGCAGGAATGTACTGGTGTCAGAACTGTTATGCACTCCAGTGCCTGCAGGAATGTACTGGTGTTTGAACTGTTATGCACACCAGTGCCTGCAGGAATGTACTGGTGTCTGAACGGATAGGTATGCAAAACAAATGAACTCACAGACAGACTGGGGAATATGACATTACGTACACAGAAGGTGATAGGGTAACAAAATACACACAAAGTGAACAGAGAAGCCCAGAGGCTAAGGAACTGGGTGTCTCCCTAGTATTAGTAATGCTCAGATGGGAAAAGCAAGATGTTGTGTTTTAATACGTAGAGAACCCGAAATGCTGTTGCTAAGGGCAACAGCAAAACCCTAAAGGGTTACCAACGGGTGTGGCAGTAAACTCCTTGGTCAGAGATGGAATGATAGACACAAGGAGAGTCTCCACAATCCTAATTCTCACTTGCAGTGCACAGGTTCAGCTTACTGCCACTAAACTGACACCTGATACCTTGCATAGTGAGACAGGATTTAGGCAGGCAAGTCTTAGAATACAGCCGCAAACTTGCTAAGTTCACAGAGTAGTAAAAGAACCCCAGCAAGCTAAACGACTGACTCCAGTCTTACTGCTAGGTCTGGATTGGCAGAGTGTAGTACCAAATCCCCAGGCCTATTTGCAGTAAGCAACAACAAATACAAAGCTACACAGTACTGGCTAACTTTCAGGAACTGACTAACCAACAAAGATTCAGCAGCATCTGCTTAACCTGAGAAGAGGCCTTATAAAGCAGGTGCTGTCCACGCCCCACTCAGACCTCACAGACTGTAAGCACAAAAACCAGCACCGGATCCCCTGCCGTGCACAGAGCCTGTAACCACTGCACAGCAAAAGACCCGAACCGGAGTATCAGCTGCGCTCAGGTTACTCCGCTAGCACTTGTCTCCCGGTTGCCATGACGACGTGGCAGCACAGGGCAGGAGACCCTAACAGTACCCCCCCTCTGACGAGGGGTCAAAGAACCCCTACCACCGGGTTTATCGGGGAACTGCGAGAAGAAAGAGCGTATCAGTCAGGGGGCATGAAGATCACAACTGCGCACCCACGACCGCTCCCCCGGGCCATACCCCTTCCAGTGCACCAAAAATGACAGCCGACCCCGAACCATCTTGGAGTCAAGAATCCTTTCAACAACAAACTCCCTCTGGCCACGTATCAGAAGAGGGGAAGGTCTTCCACTGGAAGAAGGATTACTAATCGCCCGTTTTAAAAGGGAACAATGAAATGTTTTATTGATACCCAAAGAACGGGGCAGATCTAACTGAAATGCCACCGGATTGATAACCCTGGTGATCTTATAAGGGCCGATGAACCGGGGGCCTAACTTATGAGATGGCTGTCTCAACTTCAAATTCTTGGTAGACAACCAGACGAAGTCTCCTAATTTGAAGCTGCAGGGTCTTTTCTGCTTATCAAAAACCCTTTTGGTCACTAATGACACAGACACAAGGGCTTTCTTCACTTTCCGCCAAATACCTCTAAGGACCGAAACCACAGAGGAACCACCAGGCGTGGAGTCCAGGGGGTCAAAAGAATTGGCCTTAGGATGATACCCATACACACAAAGGAAGGGAGAGATCCCTGTAGCAGAGTGAGCCGCGTTGTTATAGGCAAACTCCGCCATGGACAGATGAGCAACCCAGTCAGTCTGACACTTGGAGACATAACACCTGAGGAACTGCTCCAAGGACTGGTTCACCCTTTCAGTCTGCCCATTAGACTGCGGATGGTAGCCTGACGACAAGCTGACAGAAATCTGGAGATCGGAACAAAATGCCCTCCAGAATTTGGCCACAAACTGGGATCCGCGGTCAGAGACCACATCAAGTGGCAACCCGTGGAGACGCACAACATGCAGCATAAATAATTCAGACAGGCGTCTGGCCGATGGCAGCCCAACCAGTGGAACGAAGTGCGCCATCTTCGAAAACCTGTCAACGACAACCCAGATGGCTGTCATCCCCGAGGATTTGGGCAAGTCCACCACAAAATCCATTGAAATGTGGGTCCATGGCTTAGATGGGATAGAGAGTGGATGTAATGGGCCAACAGGAACCCCTCTAGGAGTCTTATTTCGGGCACAGATGTCACATGCCCGAACCCACTGATCCACATCCTTAGCCACCGAGGGCCACCACACCGCCCTAGATAGCAACTCCCGAGTTCTGGCAATACCCGGGTGACCTGCCGACTTCTTGGCATGGAATTCCAGGAACACTCGCTGTCTTAACCTAGGAGGCACAAACAAAAGACCTACCGGAAGGTCTGGAGGAGCCTGCTCCTGTGCTCTAAGGACTAATGATAAGAGGTCCTGGGTAATGCCCACTTTAATACATGATGGGGACACAATGGGCAAAGGCTCCTCGTTGGTCTCCTGGATTGGAGCAAAACTCCGCGAGAGCGCATCAGCCTTGATGTTTTTTGACCCAGGGCGATATGTTATCAAAAAATTAAAGCGAGCAAAAAACAAAGCCCATCGTGCCTGCCTGGCATTGAGACGCTTCGCTGACTCTAAATATGCCAGATTCTTATGGTCGGTGAGAATTGAGACCACAAACTTAGCCCCCTCAAGCCAGTGTCTCCACTCCTCGAGTGCATCCTTAATAGCCAACAATTCCCGGTTACCCACGTCATAATTCATCTCGGCAGGCGAAAATTTACGGGAAAAGTAAGCACAGGGATGAAGGCGATTATCAGACACTCCCATCTTAGAAAGCACTGCCCCAATACCCATCTCAGAGGCATCCACCTCCACCACAAAAGGACGCTCTGGATCTGGGTGTCGCAGCACCTTGGCCGATACAAATGCCCTTTTGAGACGGGCAAAAGCCGCTTTAGCCTCACAAGACCAGTGAGCAACATCCGCCCATTTCTTAGTGAGTGCCACCAAGGGCGCCACTATAGACGAAAATCCAGCGATAAATCGTCTATAAAAATTCGCAAAGCCCAGGAAACGCTGAAGCGCCTTCAAACTAGTGGGCTGCACCCAATCCAGGACTGCCTGTACCTTGGAACCCTCCATTTGGAAACCTTCTGGGGAGATAATATATCCTAGAAATGCGATTTGCTGAACTTCAAATTCGCACTTCTCCAGCTTCGCCCCAAGCCGGTGGTCTCTGAGTTTCTGGAGGACTAAGCGTACATGCTTCCGATGTTCCTCCAGGGAATGGGAGAAGATTAGGATGTCATCTAAGTATACAACTAAGAATCTATCCAAATATTCCCTGAGCACATCATTCATGAAATCCTGGAAGACTGCCGGGGCATTACAGAGCCCAAAAGGCATCACCAAATATTCATAATGCCCTGAGTGGGTATTAAAGGCAGTCTTCCATTCATCCCCCTCTCTTATTCGGATTAGATTGTATGCACCGCGTAGGTCAATCTTAGAAAAAATGGTGGCAGTACGAAGCTGGTCAAACAAGACCGAAATGAGAGTCAGTGGGTATGAGTTTATAATCGTGATACGGTTCAATTCCCTGAAGTCGATGCAGGGTCGCAACGAACCGTCCTTTTTACCCACGAAGAAGAACCCCGACCCAACTGGAGACTGTGAAGGTCTGATAAATCCCTTAGCCAAGTTCTCCTGAATGTACTCTGCCATAGCCTGAGTCTCAGGACGTGACAGGGAGTACAACCTGCTCTTGGGAAGCTTAGCATTTGGCAACAAATCAATGGCACAGTCATAGGGGCGATGGGGAGGTAGTACCTCTGCAACTTTTTTGGAGAACACGTCCGCAAAATCTGCATAACACCCTGGCAATCCTGGCAAACTTAGCTGCGAGAGCCTGACTGGAAGGCTCAAGCAACTCCTGAAACAATCAGTACCCCAACTAAGAATCTCCCCAGAGACCCAGTCAAATTGAGGATTGTGGGCCCTTAACCAGGGTAACCCCAACACCAATGGGGCAAAAGTACAGACAGTCACATAAAAGGACAATTTTTCAGAGTGTGTGGCTCCAATAAACAAAGAAATCTGGCTAGTGCAAGAGGTAATTTTACCTTGGGATAATGGTTCCCCGTTTAACCCACAAATCTCAATTTCCGATGCCAAAGGTACTAAGGGAACAGAGTGTTTCAGGGCGAATTGGCGGTCCATAAAAACCTCGTCGGCCCCACTGTCCACAAAGGCCTCATCTTGACAGTTTGACCGAGGATCTTCAAGGTCACCGGAATGATAAAAGTCTTCTTGGGAAATTCTGACTTCTGGCCTGACAGGATATTTCCCATTACCCTCAGGCCCTGAAGTTTTCCGGCTTTTCTGGGCATGATACTACCACATGACCTTTATTCCCACACACAACCCCTGCTGTCTCCTCCGCGTCTTCTCACGCGAGGAGAGGCGGGTAGCACCAATCTGCATAGGCTCCTCTAAAAATTCCTCAGAGTCTGAGGTTCCCTTGGGAAAGAAGGAAACCTCAGTCTCCCTTTCAAGCCTACGCTCTCTCAGCCGTCTATCCACCCGGATGGATAACTGCATGAGCTGATCCAAGCTATCAGGCAAGGGATATTGTACCAGTTGGTCCTTTATCTGGTTAGAAAGACCTCTCCGGTACTGGTGTCGCAGGGCTGGGTCATTCCACTGGGTATCATGGGCCAACCTCCGAAACTCCGTACAGTAAACCTCAACTGGCCTTCGCCCTTGCTTAAGGATCGAAATCTGAGCCTCGGCTGAGGCCGTCTTGTCAGGGTCATCATACAACATGCCCAGTGCCGTAAAAAAAGCATCAACACTTTTAAGCGACGGACAGTCAGGCTGCAACCCATATGCCCAGACCTGTGGGTCTCCTTGTAGCAAGGAAATCACTATGCCCACCCGCTGAATCTCCGACCCAGAAGACTGAGGCCTAAGCCGGAAGTATAGCTTGCAGCTCACCTTGAAACAAAAGAACTGCGAGCGATCTCCAGAAAAACGATCCGGGAGATTTACTTTCGGCTCCTTAACCCCTGAAGGTGCTGCTGCTGCGGGAGCTCTGCCAGCGGCCTGGGAGGTGTGCATTTTAATGAACATATCATTAAATTGTCGAGTCAGGACCTGCACCTGATCGACCACCTGTTGCAACTTATTTTGAGGGGTATGCTCCATATTCCCACAAAATTTCAACAGGAGTATTAGGCTGCTGAATATGTTATGCACACCAGTGCCTGCAGGAATGTACTGGTGTCAGAACTGTTATGCACTCCAGTGCCTGCAGGAATGTACTGGTGTTTGAACTGTTATGCACACCAGTGCCTGCAGGAATGTACTGGTGTCTGAACGGATAGGTATGCAAAACAAATGAACTCACAGACAGACTGGGGAATATGACATTACGTACACAGAAGGTGATAGGGTAACAAAATACACACAAAGTGAACAGAGAAGCCCAGAGGCTTACTGCTAGGTCTGGATTGGCAGAGTGTAGTACCAAATCCCCAGGCCTATTTGCAGTAAGCAACAACAAATACAAAGCTACACAGTACTGGCTAACTTTCAGGAACTGACTAACCAACAAAGATTCAGCAGCATCTGCTTAACCTGAGAAGAGGCCTTATAAAGCAGGTGCTGTCCACGCCCCACTCAGACCTCACAGACTGTGAGCACAAAAACCAGCACCGGATCCCCTGCCGTGCACAGAGCCTGTAACCACTGCACAGCAAAAGACCCGAACCGGAGTATCAGCTGCGCTCAGGTTACTCCGCTAGCACTTGTCTCCCGGTTGCCATGACGACGTGGCAGCACAGGGCAGGAGACCCTAACAACAAAACCCGAAAAATTTCCGGTGCTCATCACTACTGTTTAAATAGGGGGCACAGCTTACTGCATTCCACTGGGTGAACAATTCTGAGCAATTCGCTTCCCCATGCTTTGCCAATTGTTCCACTTTCTGCTGTCTGTTCCCCATCTGTGTGTATGCCTACATCTATCAATCACCTGTCTGTCTTTCACCTTCTGTTAGCCTTCTTGTCTCCAGTTTCGTATGTGCAGTTTCTTCCCTATTCCCCTCCTCTTTATGTGTTGTCTGTCCCTACCAGGGCTTAAAGTGGTTCTGGAGAGGTGGTGGAACTCATTTTCCACACCACCGACTCCCCTCCCATTAAGCAGAGGCAGGGGCGATGGTAGGGTGTTAGGCACCCCCATGTAAACTACAAATTTATGCCCTAACCCCCATACTGTCTAAAGTAACAGTGCGCGTAGAAAGCGCGCGCAGTGGCGGATTTAGGGGGGGGCACCAAGGCACGTGCCCCCCCTGTCATTTTAGTGGATTTTTGTATTTTTATTTTATTTTGTGCGCACGCCGCAGCCCTCGCGGTGGCTTGGGGGCGAGGGGCTGCGGGGGCGCCACTGATTTAGTGCAGACTGACATGCAGACGAGAGTCCGCATGTCAGTCTGCGGTCTCGTTTCCTCCCCTGCTGTTAGGAGGGACACGGAGGGCACAGTGCACGCCTCCCTGTGTCCCTCCTGGGTCTCCGGCGGCCGCGGGTCTCATAAAGGAAGTGCCGTTCGTGAGCACTTCCTTTATTAGAGTGACCCGCGGCCGCCGGAGACACAGGAGGGACACAGGGAGGCGTGCACTGTGCCCTCCGTGTCCCTCCTAACAGCAGGGGAGCGGGGGGAGCGGCGGCGGCGGAGGAAGCGGGGGGGACGCACTGAGGGGGCATATCTGGCACTGGGGGCATATTTGGCAGGAAAGGGGGGGTGAGAATATCTGGCACTGGGGACATATATGGCACTGGGCGGAATATCTGGCACTGGGGGCATATATGGCACTGGGGGGGGGGATATGTGGCACTGGGGGGGGGAATATCTGGCACTGGGGGCATATGTGGCACTGGGGGGGAATATCTGGCACTGGGGCATATGTGGCACTGGGGGCATATATAGCACTGGGGGGGGGATATCTGGCACTGGGGGCATATGTGGAACTGTCGGGGAATATCTGGCACTGGGGGCATATGTGGCACTGGGGGGGTATATGTGTACCTGGCACATGGGGGGGGGCTATATTTGGCACTGGGGGCATGTGAGTACCTGGCACCGTGGGGGAATATCTGGCACTGGGGACATATGTGGCACTGGTAGCACAGCCCTAGCAACAAGGACTACCTCCTAGCAACGAGCATGACACCCAGTGCATGAAACCCCTGGCAACGAGCATGACACCCAGTGCATGAAACCCCTGGCAACGAGCATGACACCCAGTGCATGAAACCCCTGGCAACGAGCATGACACCCTGAGCATGAAAACCCCTGGCACTGTGCATGGAACCAAGAGCATAAAACCCCTGGCAACGAGCATGACACCCAGTGCATGAAACCCCTGACAACGAGTAGGTATTTGAAAAGTAATTAGAAGCCTTACTGTAGGACTTAATGTGTAATGGGCATTACGGTGTGTGGCATAATGTATCACGGACATTGCGGTGTGTGTCATAATGTGTCACAGGCATTACGGTGTATGGTATACTATATCGCTGGCATTGTGATATGTGGTATAATGTCTCAGGGTCATTGCAGTGTGTGGCATAATGTATCACGGACATTGCGGTGTGTGTCATAATGTGTCAGGCATTACGGTGTGTGGTATACTATATCACGGGCATTGTGGTATGTGGTATAATGTCTCAGGGTCATTGCAGTGTGGCATAATATATAACGGGCATTGCGGTGTGTGGCATAGGGTGTAACGGGCATTGCGGTATGTGTCACAGGCATTACGGTGTATGGTATACTATATCACGGGCATTGTGGTATAATGTCTCAAGGTCATTGCAGTGTGTGGCATAATGTGTCACAGGCATTGTATGTGCTATAATGTATCGGGCATTGCAGTGTGTGGTATAATGTATCACGGACATTGCAGTGTGTGTCATAATGTGTCACAGACATTGTATGTGCTATAATGTATCAGGGGCAGTGCAGTGTGTAGCATAATGTATAACGGGCATTGCAATTCCTGTCATAATGTGTCACAGGCATTATAGTGTGTGGCATAATGTGTCGGGGGCATTACGGTGTGTGGCATAATGTGTCGGGGGCATTACGGTGTGTGCATACTGTGTCATGTGCATTATTGTGTGTGGCATAATGTCTAAGGGCCATTGCAGTATGTGGCATAATGTATACTGGGCATTACTATAAGGAGGAAAAATGACAAATAATGTAAGGGGCATGAATCAGGATTATTTTTCTTTCCTGTGTGCAGGTTGCAAAACTGGGGTATAAGGTAGTCTTTTCCTGCAATACCACGCCCATTCCAACGAAGCCACGCCCATTCCAACGAAGCCACGCCCCTTATGGTGCCCCCCCCCTGTAATTTTTTTCTGGATCCGCCCCTGAGCGCGCGTCACAAAAAAGATGTGTGGCATCGCATGGAAAGGGCGTGGCCACACAATAGTACCCCCAATACAAATTATGCAACACAGTAGCACACTCTTTTTGTCATTACACTGTACATAGTGCCTCTATTTCATATTACACCACATAGTAGTGCCCCATATTCACGCTATGCTACACAGTAGCACCACTTATACACATGCCCACAGTATCAGTGCTGCTTACATACATAATAATACCCACGGTATCAGTGCCATTTGTACACATAATAATGCCAATGGTAGCAGTGCCGCTTATACACATAATGGCCATGGTATCAGTGCCACTTACACACATAATGGGCACAGTATCAGTGCCGCTCATATACATAATAATGACCACAGTATCAGTGCTGCTTATAAACACATAATGCCAATGGTAGCAGTGCCGATTAAACACAATGCCCACTGTATCAGTGCCGCTTATACATATAATGGGCACAGTATCAGTGCTGCTTACATACATACATAATACCCACAGTATCAGTGTCGTTTGTACACATAATAATGCCCACAGCAGCAGTGCCGCTTATACACATAAGGGCCATGGTAGCAGTGCTGCTTATACACATAATGGGCGCAGTATCAGTGCAGCTTATATACATAATAATGCCCACGGTAGCAGTGCCATTTATACACATAATAATGCCCACTGTAACAGTGGCGCTTATACACATCATTGGCATGGTATCAGTGCCGCTTATATACATAATAATGCCCACAGTAGCAGTGCCGTTCATACACATAATAGTGCCCACTGTAACAGTGGTGCTTATACACATAATGGGCATGGTATCAGTGCCGCTTATATACATAATAATGCCCACGGTATCAGTGCTGCTTATACATACAATGCCCATGGTAGCAGTGCCACTTATACACATAATGGCCATTGTAGCAGTGCTGCTTATACACATGTCCACGGAAGCAGTGCCCCTTTTACACATAATAAATGTCACCCCCACCCCACTTGCCTCATCTCTCAGTGGTGTCTGTTCTCAGTGTGCCACCAGCTCATTTCCTCCGCAGTCCAGCACCATTGGAGGGGGACTAGGGGAGGTGGGCTAAGGATATCAGTCTAGCACCGCCTGCCCACCGCCCCTTCTATTTGTGTGGGAGCTGCGGCTACAATACAGCGCTGCACTAAAGAATTCTCATGGACGGCAAAGTGGTCTGAAGGAAATTGAACTGAGAGTATTCCTCTTCTGCATACTGTTACACCCCCCCCCCCCCCCCATCCAGATCTCCATGTTCCACTGGCACTGCAGCTCTCAATCTTTAAAAAATATGTCCTGCAAACTGCAGTACCTGATAGTGGTACATGGAGATCTGTCTGACTGCTGCAATCAGGGCAGGCTCCATGTCACCATTTCTTCCAGCTTCTTCCCCCCTCCCTGCAGACAGGCTGGCATTACAGTCTGGTGGTGGCTGGGAGCGCAGTGCAGGCAGAGGTCAGAGTAGACTTATACCAGTGGCGGATCTGGACTTTACTTATAGGGGGAAAGGGGGTTTAGGAATCATGACTCCTCCCACTTTGTTCTGCCTCTCCCATTTTCAATATTGGAAAAGAGGGAGATGGGGAGAAAAAGGGTTACGAGAGAAAGAGGGAGTGAGGGGAGACAGAGAAGGAGGGTGAGAGGGGGTTAAAAGAGAGAGGCGGGGGAGAGAGAAAGAGAGAAAAGTGAGACAGAGAAGGAGGATGAGAAATAAGGTTGCGTGAGACGGGGGGGGGGGTGAAAGAGAGGGTTGAAAGTGGAAGAGGGAGGTGGGGGAGAGAGAGCAGGGCAGAGAGAGAAAGGGAGGGGCAGAGAAAGAGAGAAAATATGAGAGAAAGAAAGGGCAAAAGAGAGAGAAAGAATAAGAGAGAAAGAGGAGGGGCATGAGGGGAGAAGAAAGAAGGAAAGAAAAAGAAAGAAAGAAAGAGAAAGAAAGAAAGAAAGAAAGAAAGAAAGAAAGAAAGAAAGAAAGAAAGAAAGAAAGAAAGAAAAGGGGTGAGATGGTTGAGAGAGAGAGAGAGGGGGTACAGGTGGCACTGTGTACCACACTGTCCCCCCACCCCTGATAAAAGAGTCACTGTGTGTGTGTGTCCCTGAATTGGCTGGACTCCTCCTCTTGCTAGTACTACGCTGACAGTGCTGCTGCATGCAACCTCATTGCACCATACTGCCGCAGGTCTCTGTTTAAAAAAAAAAGTGTCAGAAATAACATGTGGGGTGGAATGGGCCAATGTCAGTGTGCACCCACCCCTCTGGATCTGACAGTGCCTCCTGTCACCTCACACACAGGCTGCTCCCCCCAGCCACCTTCCCCCCACACACACACAATGGTGGTCATTCTGAGTTGTTCGCTAGCTGCATTCGTTCGATGTGCAGTGATGAGACAAAAAAAGGCACTTCTGCGCATGCGTATGCGACGCAATGTGCATGCGCGGCGTACTATTACAACGAATTATGTCGTTTTACACAGGGTCTAGCGATGCTTTTCAGTCGCACTGGTGGCTGCAGAGTGATTGACAGGAAGAGGGCGTTTCTGGGTGTCAACTGACCATTTTCAGGGAGTGTTCGGAAAAACGCAGGCATGCCAGGAAAAAGGCAGGCGTGGCTGGGCGAACGCAGGGCGTGTTCGTGACGTCAAATCAGGAACTCAATGGTCTGAAGTGATTGCAAGTGCTGAGTTGGACTGAAGCTACTCTGAAACTGCCCAATTTTTTTTGTAGCCGCTCTGCGATCCCTTTGTTCGCACTTCTGCTAAGCTAAAATACACTCCCAGTGGGAGGCAGCAGAGCGTTTGCACGGCTGCTAAAAACTGCTAGCGAGCGATCAACTCGGAATGACCACCAATATTACATCCCAGTCATCACACACACACACACACAAAACCTATTACATCCGAGTTACAACACACACAGCCTGCTACATCCCAGTCACCACACACACACAGCCTGTTACCCTCCAAATCACCACACACACAGCCTGTTACTCCCGAAGTTACCACACACACACACACACACACACACACACACACACACACACACACAGCCTCTTACATCTCAGTCACCACACACACAGGGGTGTATTCAATAAGTGTCGGAAGCTGCCGTCTTGTTGGATGTGACCAAGCCGCAGCGAAACGTACGTCATCTTCAAGCCAGACCTGCACTCCTTCCGGATGCGCAGGACATACACCCGGTCCGGCGTCTAGCTTCACAGCGGCTCCCTGCTTACAAACAATACTCCTCCGTTAACAGCTCTGACAAGCAATCTCAACTTCAGGTATTCAGAGAGGCTCTCTCATCCCCGCCAACCGCCAGCCCCCTTTCAATGTGCTAACATTCCAAGGGTGGGGGTGAATGGTGGAGGGACAGCAGAGGCAACTCGCACTTCGTATATTTTTCTGTCTCGGTGCTGGCTATTCTCCCCGCTCTCATTGCCTCCATTCACTGCTTAGGCACATGGAGCAACAGTAGAAGGGGCGACATACAGTGCTGATTTGAGAGGCTGATTTATGACGGAATAAATTATAGTTACGGATTTGGACTGAGGCATTAAATTGTGGATTGCCTCTCATTCATATATTATACTACTGGTTGGCTTATGGTCAGATTATGTTATTGACACATACCACAGGACATATAACAATTTATACTACAGTACTTATATAAGGAATTCTAACTTCACCTATTGCCATCAATGTTACATTCACAGCTGTTATATAATCCTTT
The DNA here is from genome assembly GCF_028390025.1 of Pseudophryne corroboree. NCBI lineage: Eukaryota > Metazoa > Chordata > Amphibia > Anura > Myobatrachidae > Pseudophryne > Pseudophryne corroboree. The sequence continues at coordinate 298,120,765 of NC_086449.1, forward strand.
TGGGACAAAGTAACAGGTTTGTGTCAGCTCAATTGCTTTTGGCACAAACGTTTTGTTTCAGTCTAATTAATTCTAGTCCATACGGCTATAGTGCATAAAACAGCTGCTATAGCAGAGAGATATCGATACTATACGGCTGGCCAGCTGATGGTTAAATCGTGTTACTAATATAGATCACAAGCTTAACTGCATTTAATACTACTAATACCCCTTTCACACCGCAGCTTATACCCGGTAATTTGCCATTTTTACTGGCTTCCTAAACGGTTCGAGCTGCGATGTGAAAGGGTCACCTTCAATTTACCGTTTACAAAATACCGGTATTTTGAAACGGTAAAAAAGCAGGGTCCTACCCGTTTCAGACCCGTTTAATTGTGCAGTGTGAAAGGGTCTGAAATGGTATTTGCAAGCCCCAGAAGGTGATAGGCTGTCTCCATGTGTGATCTCACCAGGCAGAAGCAGGAAATAAACATTTAAAATGACAACCACTGTTTTGTATGGGTGAAACGGGTTCAGTGTGAAAGGTACCAAAACGGTAATGAAATGGTAATATACTGGTTACAACATGCGATGTGAAGGGGGTTTAACTGCTCAGACCCGTTTTAAGAACCGTTTAAAAAAACGTTTCAAAAGCAGGTTTTGCGATGTGAAAGCAGCATAAGTTTATACATAGAACTCTAGTTCCGATTCATACTATCAGTGCAACATATGTAGCTATCTTTCAAACTTGGGGATAAAGTTACAAAATTGTTTCTATTGAGTTACTCCCAGCCAAACAGCTACACTGCACAAAACAATAATTTTTGCAGGTAGACGCTATTATTTGTGTAGTATACAACACATGTAACTATTTGTCAATCTTTGGGTAACAAATTTGTTTCTATTCAGCTATTCCCAGCCAAATAGCTATACTGCATAGTATATCAGCTTTTACAGATAGACACCATTTCTCTTGTAGCAAGTTATTGCAGATAATTGCTTGCTCTCTTGCCATAACAGGTTACTTTATATAAAAATATCTATTACAACCTGTATATACCGTTAGAACAGGTTCCCTGTTAGATAAGAACATAAACAGGCAACACAAACAATAGTTGTTGTTATTAAGCCTGCTTTTTTTCTCAAAGCTGTTTAAACAACTTAAGATCAGAACATGCCCTCATACATGTCATTTATGTAATATAAAACACGCTTGTATTTATATAAGTATTTGCTATAATACGTCAGCATTTATTTAAGAACTAATAGCTAGTAACACCAATTTTGTGTTTATGTAAGCTACCAGTTTTATTATAAATCCAGGGATATAGCAACAAATTTATATTAACCTAGCTACTTTAGCCTACAATTATATTGCTATTAATACCGCTGGTTCTTCAGGAGGGATATTCTGCAGGGAGCCACAGGCAAGTAGGTACTCAGAGATCAGAAATTTAGGAACGGATCTCTAGCATAGTGTTATTGGGTAGAAAACATTGCCTTTCATTTATCTATCAATCATTAGATTTTGCTTTCCCACAGAGTTCTGGATACTCGAAGGGGTTCCCAGGGAGACTCCAATTCAGTAAGTCCAGAAATAGCCACAGCTGCTTAATGCATTTCGAACCAACGGGTTCTTCCTCAGAAGCGTTTGAACCCCTTTGAGTATCCGGAACTCTGTGGGACCTATGAGAGACTTATCTTTTGATAAGTATATGTGACTCCATCTACCAGCATTTCATTATAAGCTCCTATTTTTTATATGTTTGTGAGTGCATTTGGTGCTAATTAAATTGTCTATTTGTATATCAGGTTTTGCACTATTGCACTTTTCATTATTTTCCAGTCTTCTCAACCTTGCTATAAGAAAGAAGTATGGGATTCATCAATTGTTCCTAATCGTGAACCACCTTTACTGTGATATGCTTTCAAAAAACCTGCGTTTGTGAGTTCAATATACAGATCATTAAAGGAAATTATACACTGTATTGGTGTACTTGCACTATTGCTCTTTTTCTTTTTTAGTTACACCATTCAAGGGATCCAATTCCCTTATGGTCCATTGTTTCATTCATTTGATTGTATGAAAGCTTCGTATCCAGAAATTTGCATCTCTGTACAGTGTAAGCGCAATTATACATTTTATCTACTATATATTGCAATTTGTGGAAAAATTGGTGATTTTTTCTTTAAGTGTATATGCTGCTAATTTAACACTGTACCTTTACGCAGTCAGCACAATATCTACATTTTATTTGATCAGTGTATGATTGACAGGAAAGGAACGTTTCTGGGTGGTAAATGAGCGTTTTCCGGGAGTGTGCTAAAAAACGCAGGCGTGTCAGGGAAAAACGTGGGAGTGTCTGGAGAAACGGGGGAAGTGGCTGGCCGAACGCAGGGCGTGTTTGTGACATCAAACCAGGAACTAAACGGACCGAGCTGATCGCAATCTAGGAGTAGGTCTGGAGCTTCTCAGAAACTGCTTGAAATTATTTAGTAGCAGTTCTGCTAATCTTTCGTTTGCTATTCTGCTAAGCTAAGATACACTCCCAGAGGGCGGCGGCCTAGCGTTTGCAATGCTGCTAAAAGCAGCTAGCGAGCGAACAACTCGGAATGAGGGCCAATGTCTTGTGCTGCATTGTGGTGACCAGTATACTACAGTACAATAGTCCAGTGCTGTTCTCGCTGCCCAGAGTCAGTTCTAGTATCCTCATCAGTGCTCAGGATCAGTGCTCATTGTCTTGCTGCTGCATTGTGGTGACCAGTATACTACAGTACAATAGTCCAGTGCTGTTCTTGCTGCCCAGTGTCAGTTCTAGTATCCTCATCAGTGCTCAGTATCACTACTCATTGTCTTGTGCTGCATTGTGGTGACCAGTATACTACAGTGCAATAGTCCAGTGCTGTTCTCGCTGCCCAGTGTCAGTTCTAGTATCCTCATCAGTGCTCAGTATCACTACTCATTGTCTTGTGCTGCATTGTGGTGACCAGTATACTACAGTGCAATAGTCCAGTGCTGTTCTCGCTGCCCAGTGTCAGTTCTAGTATACTCATCAGTGCTCAGTATCACTACTCATTTTCTTGTGCTGCATTGTGGTGACCAGTATACTACAGTACATTACTAAAAGTCAAGTGTCTTGTGCTGCATCTTGCTGCTGTATGGTGCTGTGGTGGTGTCCTGTCACTGTGCATAGGTCATCATCATTCCAGTCACAGTGGTATCTGGTATCTATCTAGTGGTATCTAATTCCAGACATTACTGCTGTCTAATTCCAGATATATTACTGGTATATAATTCCACACATTAAAAAATGGAGAACAAAAATTTGGAGGGTAAAATAGGGAAAGATAAAGATCCACTTCCACCTAGTGCTGAAGCTGCTGCCACTAGTCATGGCAAAGACGATTCAATGCCATCAACGTCCTCTACCAAGGCCGATGCCCAATGTCATAGTAGAGAGCATGTAAAATCCAAAAAACAAAAGTACAGTAAAAATCTAAATTAAAAGAGTCTGAGGAGAAGCGTAAACTTGCCAACATGACATTTATGACATGGAGTGGCAAGGAATGGCTGAGGCCCTGGCCTATGATCTTGGCTAGTGGTTCAGCTTCACATGAGGATGGAAGCACTCATCCTCCCACTAGAAAAATTAAAAGAGTTAAGCTGGCAAAAGCCCAGCAAAGAACTGTGCATTCTTCTAAATCGCAAATCCCCAAGGAGAGTACAATTGTGTCAGTTGCGATGCCTGACCTTCCCAACACTGGATGGGAAGAGGTGGCTCCTTCCACCATTTGCATGCCCTCTACAAGTGCTGGAAGGAGCACCCACAGTCCAGTTCCTGATGTTCAAATTGAAGATGTCACTGTTGAAGTACACCAGGATGAGGATATGGGTGTTGCTGGCGCTGAGGAGGAAATTGACAAGGAGGATTCTGATGGTGAGGTGGTTTGTTTAAGTCAGGCACCCGGGGAGACACCTGTTGTCCGTGGGATGAATAAGGCCATTGACATGCCTGGTCAAAATACAAAAAAAATCACCTCTTCAGTGTGGAATTATTTCAACAGAAATGCGGACAACAGGTGTCAAGCCATGTGTTGCCTTTGTCAAGCTGTAATAAGTAGGGATAAGGACGTTAACCACCTAGGAACATCCTCCTTTATACATCACTTGGAGCGCATTCATCAGAAGTCATTGACAAGTTCTAAAACTTTGGGTCACAGCAGAAGCAGTCCACTGACAACTAAATCCCTTCTTCCTCTTGTACCCAAGCTCCTGCAACCACCCCACCAACTCCCTCAATGTCAATTTCCTCCTTAGACAGGAACGCCAAAAGTCCTGCAGGCCAAGTCACTGGCAAGTCTGACGAGTCCTCTCCTAACTGGGATTCCTCCGATGGATCCTTGAGTGTAACGCCTACTGCTGCTGGCACTGCTGTTGTTGCTGCTGGGAGTCGATCGTCATCCCAGATGGGAAGTCGGAAGACAACTTGTACTACTTCCAGTAAGCAATTGACTGTCCAACAGTCCTTTGCGAGGAAGATTAAATATCACAGCAGTCATCTTGTTGCAAAGCGGATAACTCAGGCCATGACAACTATGTTGGTGTTAGACGTGCGTCCGGTATCCGCCGTTAGTTCACAGGGACTTCGAGGTAGTGTGTCCCAGGTACCAAATACCATCTAGGTTCCACTTCTCTAGGCAGGCGATACCGAGAATGTACACAGATGTCAGAAAAAGAGTCACCAGTGTCCTAAAAAATGCAGTTGTACCCACTGTCCACTTTACCACAGACATGTGGACAAGTGAAGCAGGGCAGACTAAGGACTATATGACTGTGACAGCTCACTGGGTAGATGTATTGCCTCCCGCAGCAACAACAGCGGTGGCACCAGTAGCAGCTTCTTGCAAACGCCAACTCGTTCCTAGGCAGGCTACGCTTTGTATCACCGCTTTCCATAAGAGGCACACAGCTGACAACCTCTTACGGAAACTGAGGAACATCATCGCAGATTGGCTTACCCCAATTGGACTCTCCTGTCGCCACCAATTTTGTGCGTGCATTACATGTGGGCAAATCCCAGCACGTCCCATGTTTTGCACATACAATGAATTTGGTGGTGCAGAATTTTTTTTAAAACGACAGGGGCATGCAGGAGATGCTGTCGTTGGCTGGAAGAATCGCGGGCCACTTTCGGCATTCAGCCACCGTGTGCCGAAGACTGGAGCACCAGCAAACACTCCTGAACCTGCCCTGCCATAAGCTGAAGCAAGAGGTGGTAACGAGGTGGAATTCAACCCTCTATATGCTTCAGAGGATGTAAGAGCAGCAAAAGGCCATTCAAGCCTATACATCTGCATACGATATAGGCAAAGGAGGGGGAATGCACCTGACTCAAGCGCAGTGGAGAATGATTTCAACATTGTGCAAGGTTCTCCAACCCTTTGAACTTGCCACACGTGAAGCCAGTTCAGACACTGCCAGCCTAAGTCAGGTCATTCCCCTCATCAGGCCATTGCAGAAGCAGCTGGAGAGATTGAAGGATGAGCTAAAATGGAGCAATTCCGCTAGACATGTGGGACTTGTGGATGGAGCCATTCATTCGCTTAACCAGGATTCACGGGTGGTCAATCTGTTGAAATCAGAGCACTACATTTTGGCCACTGTGCTCGATCCTAGGTTCAAAGCCTACGTTGTATCTCTCTGCAGATGTTCAAAGACCTGCTGGTGAGACACTTGTCAAGTCAAGCGGAACGTGACCCGCCAACAGCTCCTCCTTCATTTTCTACCGCCACTGGAGCTGCCAGGAAAAGGATAAAATTTCCAAAACCACCCGCTGGCGGTGATGCAGGGCAGTCAGGAGAAAAAACTGACATCTGGTCCGGACTGAAGGACCTGCCAATGATTACTGACATGTCGTCTACTGTCACTGCATATGATTCTGTCACCATTGAAAGAATGGTGGAGGATTATATGAGTGACAGTATCCAAGTAGGCATGTCAGACAGTCCGTACGTACTGTATACTGGCAGGAAAAGGCAATTTGGAGGCCCTTGCACAAACTGGCTTTATTTTACCTAAGTTACCCCCCATCCAGTGTGTACTCCGAAAGAGTGTTTAGTGCAGCCGGTAACCTTGTCAGCGATCGGCGTAGGAGGTTACTTCCAGAAAATGTGGAGAAGATGATGTTCATCAAAATGAATTATAATCAACTCCTCCATGGAGACATTTACCAGCAATTGCCTCCAGAAATTAGCAGAATTGCGAACGAAAGATTAGCAGAATTGCGAATAGAAAATTCTTAGCAGTTTCTGAGTAGCTCGAGATTTACTCCTACACTGCGATCAGCTCAGCCCGTTTCGTTCCTGGTTTGATGTCACAAACACGCCCTGCGTTCGGCCAGCCACTCCCCCGTTTCTCCAGACACTCCCGCGTTTTATCCAGGCACGCCTGCATTTTTCCACACACTCCCAGAAAACGGTCAGTTTCCGCCCAGAAACACCCACTTCCTGTCAATCACACTCCGATCACTTCAACGATGGAAATTCTTCGGTTGGGCGTGAGTAAATCTACTAAGTTTTGAGCTAAAATACTTAGTGCATGCGCACTGCGTACCATGTGCATGCACATTTTCACCTTAATCGCTCCGTTGCGAAAATCGGCAATGAGCGAACAACTCGGAATGACCCCCCATGTGCTTTTTTGGGACTATTTTTTTAAGTGCCATCCTGTCTGACACTGCAGTGCCACTACTAGATGGACCAGGTGTTTGTGCCGGCAACTTGGGTCGCTTAGCTTAGTCATCCAGCGACCTCGGTGCAAATTTTAGGACAAAAAATAATATTGTGAGGTGTAAGGTGTTCAGAATAGACTGGAAATGAGGGGAAATTATGGTTATTGAGGTTAATAATACTATAGGATCAAAATTACTCCCAAATTCTATGATTTAAGCTGTTTTTGAGGGTTTTTTGAAAAAAAAAAACCCACTTGAATCCAAAACGCACCCGAATCCGACAACAATTCTTAAGGGAGGTTTTGCCCAGCGGCGTGCGGTGAGGTCAGTGGCTGGTGAGGCAAAACCTGCCAGGAAAAGGATAACATTTCCAAAACCACCCGCTGGCGGTGATGCAGGGCAGTCAGGAGAAAAAACTGACATCTGGTCCGGACTGAAGGACCTGCCAATGATTACTGACATGTCGTCTACTGTCACTGCATATGATTCTGTCACCATTGAAAGAATGGTGGAGGATTATATGAGTGACAGCATCCAAGTAGGCATGTCAGACAGTCCGTACGTACTGTATACTGGCAGGAAAAGGCAATTTGGAGGCCCTTGCACAAACTAGCTTTATTTTACCTAAGTTACCCCCCATCCAGTGTGTACTCCGAAAGAGTGTTTAGTGCAGCCGGTAACCTTGTCAGCGATCGGCGTAGGAGGTTACTTCCAGAAAATGTGGAGAAGATGTGTCACAACTGAGGGCCTGAGCTGACGGGAGGCAGCCTCAGTTGTAGGGGCTGAGATGTACCGGAACCTGGGAGGTTGTATCAGACCCCTGGACATGTAAGTAACATGAATAATAACTGCCCGAAGGCGTGACCACGACAACTTGGATAAAAGTCAATGATGTTTATTATGACAACTCCGCAACACAGCAGCAGTAAAAGAAAACGTAAAAGTCAGCAAAGAATAAATACAGTTCCTGGGTACTACAGGATGGCAGGAGCCACAGGGCACTGGTAGTGTGAGATAGTTCTTATGATCTTCTAGATGGAAAGTCCTTTCCAGGCCCGACTGTAGCAATGGAGATAACCCAGGATTGTGCCAGCTGGTGTTCCAGGAAAAGCTGGGTTGCTGAAGATAAAACAACTGCTGTGGATACTGGCTGGAACCAGACTGTTGTTAGCACGGAGTGGATACTGGCTGGAACCAGTTAAATAATAAATGAACTTGGGAGCGATGAAATATGAACTGAAATGTAGAACTTGAGAGCGGAGAAATAATAATACCGGTGGAGAGTGGTAAAGTGTAGAAAGGACACCGGCCCTTTAAGGGAAGCTGTACTCTGCTGGAAGCTGAGCTGGAAGCAGGTAATGTTGTAGCTGGAAACAGATGAATCCACAATGGATTGGAGAGTCAGGCTACACCGCAGGTGGAATGCTGGTGCGGGTCTCTATGGTGGAAGTCTTGAGACAGGAGCTGGAACCTGGAAGACAATCACAGGAGAGAGACAAACAGGAACTAGGTTTGACAACCAAAGCACTGACGCCTTCCTTGCTCAGGCACAGTGTATTTATACCTGCAGCAAGGAAGGGATTGGCTAGGCAATTATGCAGATTATCAATACTGAGAACAGATTGGTGGAAATGATCAGCTGACAGAATCCAAGATGGCTGCGCCCATGCAGACACTTGGAGGGAAGTTTGGTTTGTAATCCATGTGGTAATGAAAACAGTAATGGCGGCGCCGGCCACCGGAGACAGGAGGCGCCAGGCTGACAGATGCACATCCAACCACGCGGACACAGCGGAGGCCGCGGCTGACGTAATCGCCACTCAGACACTCTGCATGCAGAAGTTCAGGGACGGCGGCGGAGGCCGCGGGAGACGCCATGCCAGGTGTAATATGGCGTTTACTGTGACAGCGTCCCAGAGTGACAGGAGAGGATACAGGAATGTACACATCAGGATAACAGATGGAATACGGTCCTGGAGCGCTGAGCCAGCCTTAGGAGGCATCTGATGGGTAAGAAATGGCGTCCAGATACCCGGATCGTGACAGCACCCCCCCCTTTAGGAGTGGCCCCAGGACACTTCTTTGGCTTTTGAGGAAACTTGGAATGGAATCTCCGGACCAAGGCAGGAGCATGGACATCAGAAGCATTGGTCCATGAACGTTCCTCAGGACCATAACTTTTCCAGTCAATAAGATATTGTAGTTGACCGTAACGGTAACGTGAGTCCAGGATCTTGGCCACTTCATACTCAACGCCTCGTTGAGTTTGGACTTTCGGAGTTGGAGGAAGTGAGGAATGAAACCGATTCAAGATCAGCGGTTTCAACAGGGAAACATGGAATGTCCTGGGTATTTTTAAGAAGGGAGGCAACTGGAGTCTGTAAGCAACAGGATTGATGACTTGTTCAATCTTGAAAGGACCGATATAGCGAGGTGCAAACTTCATACTGGGAACTCTTAACCTCAAATTCTTCGTGGATAACCATACCCGATCACCCACCTTGAGAGCAGGAACTGCTCGACGCTTCTTATCCGCAAACTTCTTGTACCTGAACGATGCCTTGAGCAGAGCTGATCGTACGCTCTTCCAGATATTGGCAAACTGATGCAAGGTGATATCCACTGCGGGGACAGAAGTTGCTGGAAGCGGTTGGAACTCAGGGACTTTAGGGTGGAATCCAAAGTTAGTGAAGAATGGTGTTGAAGCAGATGAAGAATGATACTGGTTGTTATGACAGAACTCGGCCCAGGGAAGTAATTGAACCCAGTCATCTTGAGAGGAGGACACATAGATGCGGAGGAAGGCCTCCAAGTCCTGATTCACCCTCTCGGTTTGACCATTGGTCTGAGGATGGTAAGCCGTGGAAAACTTTAGCTTGACTTGGAGGACTTGACATAAACTTCGCCAGAATTTGGCTGTGAATTGAACTCCTCGATCTGAGATAATTTCTTCAGGAAGACCGTGGAGTCGGAAGATCTCTTGTATGAATACTTGAGCCAACTTGGAAGCTGACGGAAGACCGGTGAGAGGAATGAAGTGTGCCATCTTGGTGAACCGGTCAACTACCACCCAGATGGTATTGAACTTGTTGCACATGGGTAAGTCTGTAATGAAATCCATCGACAAGTGGGTCCATGGTCGACGGGGAACGGATAGTGGAACCAGTTGCCCCGCAGGCGACTGGCGGGATACTTTATGTTGGGCACACTTTGGGCAAGATGCAATAAACTCCAAGACGTCCTTTTTCAGAGTTGGCCACCAATAGGACCTAGAGATAAACTCCAGGGTTTTTTGGATACCTGTATGTCCGGCAAAACGGGAAGCATGGGCCCAATGCATGAGCTTCTTCCTTAGCATCGGCTTCACAAAACTTTTCCCTGATGGGGGCGTAGAGTCCATCCCTACCGTGGAGAATGCCAACGGATTTATAATAGGATGCTTGTCTGAAGACTCTGACTCATTTTCTTGCTCCCATGAGCGGGAAAGGGCATCGGCCTTGCGATTCTGAGAGCCCGGACAGAACTGGAGTTTAAAGTCGAACCTGGAAAAGAAAAGTGCCCATCTGGCCTGACGAGGGTTGAGACATTGTGCGCCCTTCAGGTATAAAAGGTTCTTGTGGTCTGTAAGTAAGGTGATTGAATGAGAAGCTCCCTCCAACAGATACCTCCACTCTTCTAGAGCGAGCTTGATGGCTAGCAACTCCTGGTCGCCAATGGCATAGTTGCGCTCAGCTGGGGAGAACTTCCGGGAGAAGAAACTGCAAGGGTGTAAATGGCCATCTTTAGCCCTCTGAGATAACACCGCTCCTACTCCAACGGAGGAGGCATCCACGTCTAAGATGAAAGGAGAGTCGATGTCAGGCTGTTTCAGAACAGGCGCAGAGATGAACCTTTGTTTTAAAAGATGAAATGCTTGCATGGCTTCTTCAGACCACTTGGACGGGTTAGCACCCTTCTTAGTGAAAGCAGTAATAGGCGCCACAATGGTGGAAAAGTCTCGTATAAACTTTCGGTAATAGTTGGCGAACCCTAAGAACCTCTGGACCCCTTTGAGGGTTAAGGGTACCGGCCAATTTTGGATTGCTTGTAGTTTCTCAGGATCCATCTCTAGTCCGGAACCGGACACAATGTACCCTAGAAACGGAATGGACTTGACTTCAAAGACGCATTTTTCTAATTTGCAATAGAGATGATTGACACGGAGACGGGACAGAACCTCTTTAACCCAAAAACGATGTTCCTCTAAATCGTTGGCAAAAATGAGGATATCGTCTAGATAGACCACGACATGACGGTATAGAATGTCTCTGAAGATCTCATTGACAAAATGCTGGAAGACAGCTGGAGCATTGCTCAATCCGAAGGGCATGACGAGGTACTCATAATGTCCGTCACGGGTGTTAAAGGCGGTCTTCCACTCGTCACCCTCACGGATCCGGATGAGATTGTATGCACCTCGCAAGTCCAGCTTTGTAAAGATGGTAGCTCCGCTAACTCTGTCAAAGAGCTCAGTAATCAGGGGTAAAGGATAACGGTTCTTGATGGTAATGTCGTTCAAACCTCTGTAGTCGATGCACGGCCGCAGACCACCATCTTTCTTTTTTACAAAAAAGAAGCCTGCGCCGGCTGGAGAAGAAGAAGGTCGAATGAACCCCTTTGCTAGGTTCTCTTTAATATATTCCTCCATAGAATGCGTCTCAGGCAGAGACAACGGATAAGTTCGGCCTCGAGGTGGAACCTTCCCTGGAACGAGATCAATCGGACAGTCCCATTCTCTATGAGGAGGAAGGATATCAGCAGAAGCTTTACTGAACACATCCGTGAAATCTTGATATGGAGGAGGTGGAACATCAGACGACCTGGGGGAGGAAGAACAGACAGGCAATACTTTAAACAAACATGTCTCAGCACAGGAGGAACCCCATGCCAGGATTTGCGTAGTCGTCCAATCAATTGTAGGATTGTGAAGACGGAGCCATGGAAGGCCCAGGACCACAGGATGTGTGGCTCTTGGAATCACTAAAAAAGAAATAAGTTCGGAATGAAGAACTCCCACTCTCAGACGAACTGGTAGAGTCCTTAAAGAAATAACTGCATCAAAAATTTTGCTGCCATCCACGGCAGTTAAAGAAATGGACGAAGGAAGTCTCTCGGTGGGTAGGGACCACCGTTTAACATAGGCTTCGGTAATAAAGTTCCCAGCTGCTCCGGAATCAAGGAGGGCAATGACGTTCCGATAACGTTGAGCAACTTGAAGCGAGACTGGGAGATTACAATCTTGAGGAGATGGAGAGGAGATCATTACTCCTAGCCGGCCCTCTCCTTGGCGAGCTAGGATTTGGAGTTTCCCGGACGTTTGGGACAGGCATTAATGGTGTGAGACGGAGCTGCACAATAGAGACAGAGAAACTCGGAGAGACGTCTTCGGCGCTCAGCAGGAGTTAAACGGGAACGGCCAAGTTGCATGGGCTCATCTTTAGATGGTGACAGTTGACGAGGAGGAGGAGCAGAAGATTTTGGAGCAGATGATCTTCCACGCTCAGTTGCTCTCTCTCTGAAACGTAAATCAACTTTCGTGCAGAGTGAGATTAGCTCATCTAACTTAGAAGGTAAGTCTCTGGTAGCTAACTCATCTTTAATACGCTCAGATAAGCCATGCCAGAATGCAGCATACAGGGCCTCGTCGTTCCATGCCAGTTCGGATGCCAGGATCTGGAACTGTATCAGATATTGTCCTACAGTACGTAACCCCTGGCGTAAACGGAGAATCTCGGATGAAGCTGAGGTTACCCGGCCTGGCTCGTCGAAGATGCGCCTGAATGTTGACACGAAGGCAGTGTAGGAAGATAGCAGGGTGTCGGACCTCTCCCATAACGGTGATGCCCAATCAAGGGCTGAGCCACTGAGAAGAGAAATAATGTAGGCAATTTTTGTACGGTCACTGGGAAAATTGCCAGGTTGTAGCTCAAACTGAATCTCACACTGGTTGAGAAATCCCCTGCAGAATCTTGGAGATCCGTCAAATTTTGCTGGCGTTGGAAGATGAAGACGTGGAGCAGAAATGGGTAAGGTGGGTGGGGTTATAGCTGGAGTCACTGTGGTTGACGCACCAGACGCGCCTGATCCACGGAGAGTTGTCTGAATCCCATCCAGCCGAGTAGAGAGATCCTGGAGACAGCGGATGATGTGGCCCTGTGCAGCCTCCTGATGTTCTAGTCGGGCTGCCAGTTCTTGCATCGGTCTGGCCGCTTGATCCTGGTCTCCGGCTGGATTCATTAGGTCAGTGCTTACTGTCACAACTGAGGGCCTGAGCTGACGGGAGGCAGCCTCAGTTGTAGGGGCTGAGATGTACCGGAACCTGGGAGGTTGTATCAGACCCCTGGACATGTAAGTAACATGAATAATAACTGCCCGAAGGCGTGACCACGACAACTTGGATAAAAGTCAATGATGTTTATTATGACAACTCCGCAACACAGCAGCAGTAAAAGAAAACGTAAAAGTCAGCAAAGAATAAATACAGTTCCTGGGTACTACAGGATGGCAGGAGCCACAGGGCACTGGTAGTGTGAGATAGTTCTTATGATCTTCTAGATGGAAAGTCCTTACCAGGCCCGACTGTAGCAATGGAGATAACCCAGGATTGTGCCAGCTGGTGTTCCAGGAAAAGCTGGGTTGCTGAAGATAAAACAACTGCTGTGGATACTGGCTGGAACCAGACTGTTGTTAGCACGGAGTGGATACTGGCTGGAACCAGTTAAATAATAAATGAACTTGGGAGCGATGAAATATGAACTGAAATGTAGAACTTGAGAGCGGAGAAATAATAATACCGGTGGAGAGTGGTAAAGTGTAGAAAGGACACCGGCCCTTTAAGGGAAGCTGTACTCTGCTGGAAGCTGAGCTGGAAGCAGGTAATGTTGTAGCTGGAAACAGATGAATCCACAATGGATTGGAGAGTCAGGCTACACCGCAGGTGGAATGCTGGTGCGGGTCTCTATGGTGGAAGTCTTGAGACAGGAGCTGGAACCTGGAAGACAATCACAGGAGAGAGACAAACAGGAACTAGGTTTGACAACCAAAGCACTGACGCCTTCCTTGCTCAGGCACAGTGTATTTATACCTGCAGCAAGGAAGGGATTGGCTAGGCAATTATGCAGATTATCAATACTGAGAACAGATTGGTGGAAATGATCAGCTGACAGAATCCAAGATGGCTGCGCCCATGCATACACTTGGAGGGAAGTTTGGTTTGTAATCCATGTGGTAATGAAAACAGTAATGGCGGCGCCGGCCACCGGAGACAGGAGGCGCCAGGCTGACAGATGCACATCCAACCACGCGGACACAGCGGAGGCCGCGGCTGACGTAATCGCCACTCAGACACTCTGCATGCAGAAGTTCAGGGACGGCGGCGGAGGCCGCGGGAGACGCCATGCCAGATGTAATATGGCGTTTACTGTGACAGCGTCCCAGAGTGACAGGAGAGGATACAGGAATGTACACATCAGGATAACAGATGGAATCCGGTCCTGGAGCGCTGAGCCAGCCTTAGGAGGCATCTGATGGGTAAGAAATGGCGTCCAGATACCCGGATCGTGACAAGATGATGTTCATCAAAATGAATTATAATCAACTCCTCCATGGAGACATTTACCAGCAATTGCCTCCAGAAATTAGCAGAATTGCGAACGAAAGATTAGCAGAATTGCGAATAGAAAATTCTTAGCAGTTTCTGAGTAGCTCGAGATTTACTCCTACACTGCGATCAGCTCAGCCCGTTTCGTTCCTGGTTTGATGTCACAAACATGCCCTGCGTTCGGCCAGCCACTCCCCCGTTTCTCCAGACACTCCCGCGTTTTATCCAGGCACGCCTGCATTTTTCCACACACTCCCAGAAAACGGTCAGTTTCAGCCCAGAAACACCCACTTCCTGTCAATCACACTCCGATCACTTCAACGATGGAAATTCTTCGGTTGGGCATGAGTAAATCTACTAAGTTTTGAGCTAAAATACTTAGCGCATGCGCACTGCGTACCATGCGCATGCACATTTTCACCTTAATCGCTCCGTTGCGAAAATCGGCAATGAGCGAACAACTCGGAATGACCCCCCATGTGCTTTTTTGGGACTATTTTTTTAAGTGCCATCCTGTCTGACACTGCAGTGCCACTACTAGATGGACCAGGTGTTTGTGCCGGCAACTTGGGTCGCTTAGCTTAGTCATCCAGCGACCTCGTGCAAATTTTAGGACTAAAAATAATATTGTGAGGTGTAAGGTGTTCAGAATAGACTGGAAACGAGTGGAAATTATGGTTATTGAGGTTAATAATACTATAGGATCAAAATTACCCCCAAATTCTATGCTTTAAGCTGTTTTTGAGGGTTTTTTGAAAAAAAAAACCCACTTGAATCCAAAACGCACCCGAATCCGACAACAATTCTTAAGGGAGGTTTTGCCCAGCGGCGTGCGGTGAGGTCAGTGGCTGGTGAGGCACTGCAGCCATAATGTCCGCCAGATCCTGCCGATGACCCCTACCGCCGCCGAGCCAATGCCCGCTACTGCCTCTGAGCCGCTGCCTGCTGCCACCGCCAATGGCTTACAAACTTGCCCACCATCAACTGACCCAGCCCTCCGCCACTAATATGCATCTCGGTCCGATGCCGCCAATGCCCGCTGCCTGCCTGCTCATCATAATTGTGATATATTGTACATTTTTATAAAAAAAAAAATTTGTATTTGGGACTGGGAAGGGAGTGGGAGGAGGACATGAATGCAATTTTCTTGTCCAGGGCTTCCATTATCTTAATGTAGAAGGGTCTGAATGGGTTAAAAAATGTAAAAAAAAATGCGTGAGGTCCCCCCTCCTAAGTATAACCAGCCTCGGGGTCTTTGAGCCGGTCCTGGATGTTTAAATACTGGGAAAAAATTGGACAGGGGTTCCCCGTATTTAGACAACCAGCACTGGGCTCTTAGACCGGTCCTGGTTCCAAAAATATGGGGGACAAAAGATATAGGGGTCCCCCGTATTTTTAAAACCAGCACTGGGCTCCACTAGCCAGGTACATAATGCCACAGCTGGGGGACACATTTATGTAGGTCCCTGCAGCCGTGGCATTATACCCCCAACTAGTCACCCCTTGCCGGGGTTCCCTGGAGGAGTGGGAACCCCTTAAATCAAGGGGTCCCCCCAGGGCCGGTTCTAGCCATTTTGGCGCCCCGGGCGGAAAATAGGGGGCATGGCTTCAAACAGGGGGCATGGTCAGTTATGCCCCCTGTAGAGTTGTGCCCCCATTTGTGCCCTCTGTATTAGTAGCGCCGCTTACACCCAAAAAAACAAATTAATACTTACTATCCCCGCTCCTGATTCCCGACCGCTGCAGACCTCCGCCAGCGCTGCTCCTCTCCTCGGATGTACGGGACAGATAGACACTAGAAGTCAATTATGACCCCTAGCGTCTGTGTCAGTCCCACAATGCTGTGCGGTGCGCGATGATGTCATCGCGCACCGCACAGCAAAGGTCCTCTACACAAAGGGAAACTAGATGGGTAGCATCTAGTTCCCTTCACAGCGGGGGACACAGTGGACACAGCGGGGGGCACGGTAGCACAGTAGCGGATCTTGCCATGGTGCGGCACCCTCCGGATGGCGCCGGCGCCCTCCGGAAGGCGGTGCCCCAGGCAAAAGTCCTGCTTTCCCGTGGCAAGATCCGCTACTGTCCCCCCCCTCCAGGCACCCAAGGGCCAGGGGTGAAGCCCGAGGCTGTCACCAGCACCCCTGGGCGGTGGGTGCCGGGCTGATAGCCATAAGTGTGTAAAAAAAATATTGTTTTTTGTTGTGGAACTACAAGGCCCAGCAAGCCTCCCCCGCTTGCTGGTACTTGGAGAAACTCAAGTACCAGCATGCAGGGAAATAACGGGCCCACTGGTACCTGTAGTTCTACAACAACAAAAATACCCAAATAAAAACACAACACACACACCGTGAAAGTAAAAAAAAAATTAAAACACACTTACACACTCACACATACAGTACTTACCTACATCCCACGCCGGTCACGTCCACTTGTCCATGTAGAATCCAATAGGTGATTCCTGTAAAAATGAGAGAGAGATTACTTACCTACATCCCACGCCGATCACGTCCACTTGTCCATGTAGAATCCAATAGGTGGTTCCTGTAAAAATGAGAGAGAGATTACTTACCTACATCCCACGCCGATCACGTCCACTTGTCCAGTAGAATCCAATAGGGGTACCTGTAAAAATTAAAATTATACTTACAAACGAAGTAATCCACATGAGGAGAGAGAGAGAGAGAGAGAGAGAGAGAGAGAGAGAGAGTGAGAGAGAGAGAGAGAAATAAAGAGAAATTAATGAATATTATGCACTCGCTGACGCGGGAAGACGTTAGCACAGACAGGGCAGAGTGCTGCTGCTGGCTGGGAGGATGGAGCAGGCGCCCCCAATAGTTGTGAGCCCAGTAGCTGTGCCCCCAGTAGTTGTGACCCCTCTAGCGTGCCCCCAGTAGCTTTGCCCCTGTAGCAGTGCCCCCAGTAGCAGTGCCCCGAGTAGTTGTGCCCCCAGTCGCTGTGCCCCCTGTAGCTTTACCCCCAGCAGCTGTGCCCCTAGTGGCTGTGACCCCTGTAGTTGTGATCCCTGTAGTTGTGCCTCCTGTAGCTTTGCCCCCAATAGCTGTGCCCCCTAACTGTGCCCCTTGTAGCAGTGCCCCGAGTAGTTGTGACCCCTGTAGTTGTGCTCCCTGTCGGTGTGCCCCTAGTAGCAGTGCCCCCAGTAGCTTTGCCCCCAGTAGCTTTGCCCCCAGTAGCTGTGCCCCTTGTAGCTTTGCCCCCTGTAGCTTTGTCCCCAGTAGCTGTGCCCCTTGTGGCTATGCCCCCAGTAGTTGTGAACCCTGTAATTGTGCCCCCTGTAATTGTGCCCCCAGTTGCTGTACCTCTTGTAGCAATGACCCGAGTAGTTGTGACCCCTGTAGTTGTGACCCCAGTCGCTGTGCCCCCTGTAGCTGTGCCCCCAGTAGTTGTGGCCCCAGTCGCTGTGCCCCCAGTAGCTGTGCCCCCTGTAGCTTTGCCCCTTGTTGGATGTGGCCCCTGTAGTTGTGACCCCTGTAATTGTGCCCCCAGTAGCTGTGCCCCTTGTGGCTGTGCCCCCAGTAGTTGTGACCCCTGTAATTGTGCCCCTTGTAGCTGTGCCCCCAGTTGCTGTGCCCCCTGTAACTGTGCCCCTTGTAGTTGTGCCCCCTGTAGCTGTGCCCCCAGTTGCTGTGCCTCCAGTTGCTGTGCCCCTTGTAGCTGTGCCCCTTGTAGCTGTGCCCCCAGTTGTTGTGCCCCCTGTAGCTGTG
Source organism: Pseudophryne corroboree (assembly GCF_028390025.1). Taxonomy (NCBI): domain Eukaryota; kingdom Metazoa; phylum Chordata; class Amphibia; order Anura; family Myobatrachidae; genus Pseudophryne; species Pseudophryne corroboree. The sequence continues at coordinate 298,138,836 of NC_086449.1, forward strand.
CCCCTTGTAGTTGTGCCCCTGTAGCTGTGCTCCTTGTAGTTGTGCCCCCTGTAGCTGTGCCTCCTAGCTGTGCCAGTGCCCCAAACACAAACACATTAAAAAAAAAATACACACACACATACTTACCGCTCCTGCTGCGTTGTCCTCCGTCTCCGTCCGCCGGCTCCTCTCTACTATGGGAGAGACGTCATGACTCATGACGTCTCTCCCATAGTAGCGCCGCTCAGACACTAGGGTCAATTAAGACCTCTAGTGGCAGTCAGCGGCGCCAGCTGCAGCGGGCGCCCACACAGCCCACGACGCCTGCTGCAGCCGGGAAGGGGGCTCGCTACTGATTGGACAGCGGATCCAGCACTGGATCCGCTGGGCCAATCAAATCTGGGGGACTGACAGGGGACGTGCATTTATCGGGGCTGAATGCATGCCCCTGTCATTGAGGCACCAGTAAAGGTGCCGCTTATCCATTCTTTTTCAATGGGCTTTCACAGCCCATTGCTGCGCCCCGCCAACTGCCCACCCTCCGCTGCCCGGACTTTAATGTTAGCAGTGGGAGGCACCTCTCCTGCTGCCTCCCAGCCCAACATTTTCACGGGGGGGACATTATTAAAATAATAAATGAAGATATTTATCACAGACATATCTTCTTTTTATTATTTTAATCATTATGACAGGGGAGGCACCGCCTCCCCTGCCTCCCCTGACTGCACGTCCATGGTTTTGCCAAAACGCGTCCGAATCCAAAACACGACCGCGGAACCGAATCCAAAACCAAAACACAAAACCTGAAAAATGCCCGCTGCACATCTGAAGCACAGGATTATTACTCTCGATAAGGCTATTCCTTTGAATGACAAAATTAAATAGTGGGTAATGTTAGGAGTAATTCCAGATGAGGGGTTTTACTCCACCAGTGTAAGATATTGATTAACTACCACTTCTCAACTCCGGATACCTGCTTCACCTAAATATGATGAGGATCCTAATTCCATAATCAATGCTCTATTCAGTTTGAGCTGCTACCTGGAAACTTTCCAAGAAGGTAACAAATTGTTTCCCATTATCACCCTTACATTTAAAGTCTTCAAAAGGATCCCCCAAACTAAGTTGTGTCTATTCAGCTGCTGCTGGCATTCTTTGCCTTTATCAATGTTTTTCACAGGGCCAGATTAACAATGGGGCGGATGGAGCTCAAGCTCCAGGCCTCCACATAAAAATAGGCCCATCATCATGGCAGCATGATGATCACTAGCCACCAGCTGGCCACATGGTCGTCCATAAATCATAACTATTAAGATTGCATTTCTGTTTTTCTCACAAATTATGCAATTTTTAAAATATTTTTACATATGTAGGGAGACATTGGAGCCGATAGTGTAGGGGTGTGCACGCCCACATGGCTTGCACCACACCCACACAGCACTGAACACACCTCCCCTTTTCTCACAATAGGCCCTTTACATTTTTCAGCTCCAGGCCCATGAGGCCCTTAATCCGGCCCTGGTTTTACATAGTAACATAGTAACTAAGGTTGAAAAAAGACAATTGTCCATCGAGTTCAACTTGATTGTGGTCTCCTATGCAGTTTTTTTTAGGACTAGTTATTTTTATGTTAGGACTAGTTATATTAACTATAATGCGTGACTACGCACCATAACCCTGAATATCTTTATCCAATAGGAATTTATCTAACCCATTCTTAAAGGTGTTGAATAAGTCCGCCGTTACTACTCTCTCAGGCAGGAAATTCTAAACACGTATTGTCCTTACTGTGAAAAACCTTTTCGCCTCAATGTGTGGAAACTCCTCTCCTCTACCCTAAGCGAGTGACCACGTGTCCTCTGTGCTGATCTTATTGAAAACAGGTCATTCGCAAGCTCTGTGTATTGACCCCTTATATATTTGTAGATGTTGATCATGTCCCCTCTTAGTCTCCTCTTTTCCAATGTAAACATGCCTAGCCTTGCAAGCCTTTCCTCATATTCCAGCGTCTCCATGCCCTTAATTAGTTTGGTTGACCGCCTCTGAACCTTTTCTAGCTCCAGAATATCCTTTTTGTAATATGGTGCCCAAAATTGCACACAGTATTCAAGATGTGGCCTCACTAGTGATTTATATAATGGGAGTATAATACTCTCGTCCCTTGCATCAATTCCCCATTTAATGCATGCTAATATCTTATTAGCCTTCTTTGCTGAACTCCTACTTTGGGTACTGCTGCTTAATTTATTATCTATATGTACCCCTAAGTCTTTTTACAGTACAGAATCCCCTAATATTACCCCATTTATTATGTAGGTGTTATTTTTGGTCTTACCACCACAGTGCATTACCTTACACTTGTCTGTGTTGAACCTCATTCTCCATTTTGCTGCCCATGCTTCCAGTTTAATTAAGTCATTCTGAAGAGACTCAGCATCCCCCTCCATATTTATAACCTTACACAATTTGGTATCGTCTGCGAAAATTGACACCATGCTCTCTAGTCCTACTGTTAGGTCGTTGATGAAAATGTTGAACAAAAGTGGTCCAAGTACAGACCCTTGTGGCACACCACTTAGCACTTTAGTCCAATTTGAATATGATCCATTGACCACAACACGCTGTTCCCTATTATCTAACCAATTACTGGCCCAAGTGCATATTGTGCTCCCTAGCCCTATTTCTTGTAGCTTATAGGTAAATCGCATGTGTGGTACTGTGTCGAAAGCTTTGGCGAAGTCTAAAAATATTACATCCCCCTCCTTACCCTGATCAAGGTTCGCACTTACTGTTTCATAAAAGCCAAGTAAGTTGATTTGATATGATCTGTCCTTCACAAATCCATTTTGTTTCCTATTTATCACCTTATTGGCTTTTTATGAACTTTTGAATACTGTCCCTTAGAATACCTTCCAATACTTTCCCCACTATAGATGTAAGACTAACTGGTTTATAATTACCCGGTTCAGCTTTGCTCCCCTTTTTGAAAATCGGCACTACCTCCGCTATACACCAGTCTTTGGGAACCATACCCGATTAAACTGAATCCATGAAGATCAAAAATAGTGGTCTTGCTAGTTCAGCGTGCAGCTCCATAAGCACCCTCGAGTTTATTCCATTGAGACCAGGTGACTTATTAATCTTTAACTTTTTTAATTGGTCACAGACTACCTCCACACATAAATAAGCATTTAGCAGTGGGACATTATCTTTGTTCAGATTTTGTGTTAGACCCATCATTTGGTCCTCTCTGGTGAATACCATTGAAAAAAACTTGTTTAGTTTGTTTGCTATCTCATTATAATTTTTGATTAAGACTCCCATCTTGTCCTTCAAAGGGCCTATACTCTCCTTCTTTAATTTCTTGCTGTTGATGTACTTAAATTTTTTGGGGGATTCGCTGTGCTTTCCTTTGCTACTAGTTTTTCAGTTTCTACTTTAGCCGCTCTTATTCCTTTTTTGCATATTTTGTTACAATCCTTATAGGGCTGAAATGACTCAGCACCCCCCTGAGATTTGTATATTTTAAATGCTTGTCTTTTTTTGTTCATTAATTCCTTTATATTTTAGTTCAGTGGGGTCCGTATTCTCTGCAGTTCTGGATGATAGCTTCTTAACTGCATTGGAACAAAGAGGCTTTAGTCACCACATTCAGGCATGGGCTTTCTGACCAAATTAAGATTAATTGCCCTGCAATAAATTATTCTCTCCTATGGATGATCTTATTATGCTCTACAATCAGGTTGGCACCTATTTCCAATATTACCCACTGAAAAGCCTGAAGCTATAAAGCTGAAGCTTGGAGTTTTCTCCAGGCACATCATCTTTATTGCAAATCGAAGATGAGTATCTTCCAAAAACAACAGCTGCTCCTCAGGCATACTGTATCTGGGCCAGGCATTCTGATGGAACCTGAAATCATTGAATCTATTGTGAATTGTTCATAGATTCCATTACTACTTTAAAGAGAGGTCTTAGTCCTAAGGTATGGCCCCCAGAGAAAGTTGTATTCTTTCTTTCTTCCCTTAAAAAAAGAAGAAACATATTTAATTTTATATATATATATATATATATATATATGTATGTATATATTTATATATATATATATATATATATATATATGTGTGTGTGTGTGTTAGCACCGTTTCTTAGCTGTACATTACCCATCCATTCTTCCTAGAAGGTAATTCCTCTTCCATTAGTCTGTGGGTATTCTTATATCAGCAAGTATATTTTATGAAAGTACACCATTGCAGTAATTCAGCCTGCTTAGAAGGATCATTCCATTGGCGATAACAATCTTTTTGCCAATAAACTGATGCTTAATGAACCTGTTTTCGGAAAACATCTACTTCAGAGAACCTCTTTTTCTGTTACCATTTGTGCCGATTGCACCTCCTATATCTTCAGTCAACTCCATGTCTAAATTCCCAAAAACCGAGGTGGTACCTATCCTGTTTCTCCCATTTATGTCAGATTATGAGGTCTATGTAATAGAAGCTGAAATTTTCAACAGCTTATTACACACAATCCAACAGTTAAATTGAAAGGGTAAATAAAGATTAGTTTTCTTTTATATGATGTACACCTTGCCAACCAAGCTATCACTTTTCCTTTCTTTATACCTGACATATTCATCTTCTAGCCTCCTTTCCTTTTCCTACTTCCTAGTTCTTTTCATGCTTTGGTGCACAAGGTTACCTGGGTGAGCTTTGAGCTGGAGTCAAGGAGGCTGAATATAGCTAATTTGCATGGGATTTGGGTAGCAGTAAGAATTGCCTTTGATATGAGTTCAAGGTTATGAACCATGCAGTGGTAATGTACCGGACTGGTTACCAGCTGTGGAATACAGCTGGACCGTACTGGCTACCGGCTGAAGAGATGCTGCGTGTCCGTACTGGCTGCTGGTTGAGGAATACAGCTGTACCGGACTGGTTACTGGCTGAAGAGATACTGCTGAACCAGACTGGCTACCCGCTGAGGAATACAACTGGTCCAGACTGTCTACTGTCTGAAGAGATCCTGCTGGACCGGACTGGCTGAGGATTACAGCTGGATCGGACTGGCTACCGGCTGAAGAGATGTTGCTGGACCGGACTGACTACTGGCTGAGAAATACAGCTGGATTGGACTGTCTACCTTCTGAAGAGATGCTGCTGGACCTGACTGGCTGCCAGCTGAGGAATACAGCTGGACCGGACTGGTTGCCGGCTGAGGATATGCAGAACCGCACTGGTTACCGGCTTACGATATGTAGGACTGGACTGGTTACCTGCTGAGGATATGTAGGACTAGACTGTTACCAACTGAGGATATGCTGGACTGGACTGTTTACTGGCTGAGGATATGCAGGGCTAGACTGGTTACCAGCTGAGGATATGTAGAACCAGACTGGTTGCCGGCTGTGGATATGCAGTACCAGACTGGTTACTAACTGAGGATATGCTGGGCCTGATAGTGCCACACGGAAGAAGCAAAATAAGTTCACCTGCCACACTATGTGACTAGTTGCACAGGCCCTTTCCTGTTCCTAGAGAACTGCTTTATAGCCTTAGGTAGAATGCCATTGGTGGAAGGAGTTAGCTGAGAGTAACCAGACTATTCACTATACTGGTGAATAGTCTAATCAGCTGACCAGGAAATATGGTTGCTGGAACTTCTTGTGAACACAAAGAATAGAGATACCATAAGCTGTACACAAGACCAGGAGAGTGTAACACACATTAGAAACTGAAGTCTGCATAGAGCCTGCAAGACTAAGAGAAATCCTAAAATCCATGCTGAACAGAAGGTAAGGTGCAAGAAACACTCAGTACATGCATGGAATAATCTAAGATCCTGACAGTACCCCCCTCTTCATGGTTGGACTCTGGGCACCCATCTTGAATCTCAGGGAAACTTGAAAGATTTCATACTAAAAAACTGGATAGGAACTTGACTTTCGTTGATGCCTCTTCTTCTTATGAGAACATCCAGACTTCACCGGAAATGGTGGAATTCCTTGTAATGAAAAAGCTTCATCGGGACCTCCCAGGAAGGGAGCTGTATCAGACTCTGAGTCTAAGTTTAATGGAAGGTATGAATCTGCTTTCTTGAGGGCTTGATTAGCTGAAGAATCCCAGAGGAAATATGAAGAGGAAGATCCAACACATATAACAAGATGAAGGATCAGAGGTTTGAGAAATATCAAAAGACTTGGTATACTGATTGATTGATTGATTGATTGATGAAGTCAGAGAATTGGAATACTTAGGAGATACACAGTTTGGAAATGATAAAGAAGTGCATCAAAGTTCTAAGTCTTTTAGCTGGGAACTTAGTATCAGGCTGGGAGTGCCTTCTGGATGATCAGCTTTAATAATTTGGTTCTTATGGGAGGAGATACTTGACTTATCCTTGGAAGGACAGCATGAACTTCCTTTTCTACTAAGAACATGAGTGTTTAGTAGAGACAAATTTCAAAGGTTTTGGATGGAATTCTATAATCACAGCACTACTGAAAGTCCGCAAATCCTGGAGCACAGGGTTATTACTCTCGATAAGGCTTTTCCTTTGAATGACAAAATTAAATAGTGGATAATGTTAGGAGTAATTCCAGATGAGGGGTTTTACTAAATCAGTGTAAGATATTAACTAGTGTGGTATATTGTCCCCAGTCACCATCAAAGTGAAGAGATGAAACATCAGACAAGGCCTGTAGGGTTGAAGCATGTGACACACACTCGGAAGCTGGAATGGAATTAGCTTGACAAACTTTAAGTAGGAGAGAGGGTATCATACCTGAAATTTTCTGGCTGAAAATGGTGGGCACATATTTAATAAAAAAAAGCTATGTTTTCAAATAAAAAGCTAATTTTTTTTCTACCAAATACAGTTTGAAAAATAAAGCATTTTGTTAAATGACAAGTAATGTGTGGTGTCATTTTCTTACCTTACAGTACTTGTACTGAAGCACCTTAGTAATAGCCTTGCAGGTTTCAGGTATGATGTGTCTCAAAGCCTGCGCAGAGATATGGGTCCCAAACATAAGGTCATCAAACGAGTGTCCAGTAGCAAGGATCCTGCAGGGTAGCCACGAGCCTCTCCTGAACAGGGATAGGAACTAGTGATGTGCACCGGAAATTTTTCGGGTTTTGTGTTTTGGTTTTGGGTTCGGTTCCGCGGCCGTGTTTTGGATTCGGACGCGTTTTGGCAAAACCTCACCGAATTTTTTTTGTCGGATTCGGGTGTGTTTTGGATTCGGGTGTTTTTTTCAAAAAACCCTAAAAAACAGCTTAAATCATAGAATTTGGGGGTCATTTTGATCCCATAGTATTATTAACCTCAATAACCATAATTTCCACTCATTTCCAGTCTATTCTGAACACCTCACACCTCACAATATTATTTTTAGTCCTAAAATTTGCACTGAGGTCGCTGGATGGCTAAGCTAAGCGACACAAGTGGCCGACACAAACACCTGGCCCATCTAGGAGTGGCACTGCAGTGTCAGGCAGGATGGCCCTTCAAAAAAATACTCCCCAAACAGCACATGATGCAAAGAAAAAAAGAGGCGCACCAAGGTGGCTGTGTGACTAAGCTAAGCGACACAAGTGGCCGACACAAACACCTGGCCCATCTAGGAGTGGCACTGCAGTGTCAGACAGGATGGCCCTTCAAACAAATACTCCCCAAACAGCACATGATGCAAAGAAAAAAAGAGGCGCACCAAGGTGGCTGTGTGACTAAGCTAAGCGACACAAGTGGCCGACACAAACACCTGGCCCATCTATGAGTAGCACTGCAGTGTCAATCAGGATGGCCCTTCCAAAAAATTGTCCCCAAACAGCACATGATGCAAAGAAAAAAAGAGGCGCACCAAGGTCGCTGTGTGACTAAGCTAAGCGACACAAGTGGCCGACACAAACACCTGGCCTATCTAGGAGTGGCACTGCAGTGTCAATCAAGACAGGATGGCCCTTCCAAAAAATTGTCCCCAAACAGCACATGATGCAAAGAAAAAAAAAGGCGCACCGAGGTGGCTGTGTGACTAAGCTAAGCGACACAAGTGGCCGACACAAACACCTGGCCCATCTAGGAGTGGCACTGCAGTGTCAAGCAGGATGGCCCTTCAAATAAATTGTCCCCAAACAGCACATGATGCAAAGAAAAAAAGAGGCGCACCAAGGTGGCTGTGTGACTAAGCTAAGCGACACAAGTGGCCGACACAAACACCTGGCCCATCTAGGAGTGGCACTGCAGTGTCAGGCAGGATTGCCCTTCAAAAAAAAATACTCCCCAAACAGCACATGATGCAAAGAAAAAAAGAGGCGCACCAAGGTGGCTGTGTGACTAAGCTAAGCGACACAAGTGGCCGACACAAACACCTGGCCCATCTAGGAGTGGCACTGCAGTGTCAGACAGGATGGCCCTTCAAACAAATACTCCCCAAACAGCACATGATGCAAAGAAAAAAAGAGGCGCACCAAGGTGGCTGTGTGACTAAGCTAAGCGACACAAGTGGCCGACACAAACACCTGGCCCATCTAGGAGTGGCACTGCAGTGTCAGACAGGATGGCCCTTCAAACAAATACTCCCCAAACAGCACATGATGCAAAGAAAAAAAGAGGCGCACCAAGGTGGCTGTGTGACTAAGCTAAGCGACACAAGTGGCCGACACAAACACCTGGCCCATCTAGGAGTAGCACTGCAGTGTCAATCAGGATGGCCCTTCCAAAAAATTGTCCCCAAACAGCACATGATGCAAAGAAAAATGAAAGAAAAAAGAGGTGCAAGATGGAATTGTCCTTGGGCCCTCCCACCCACCCTTATGTTGTATAAACAGGACATGCACACTTTAACGAACCCATCATTTCAGTGACAGGGTCTGCCACACGACTGTGACTGAAATGACTGGTTGGTTTGGGCCACCACCAAAAAAGAAGCAATCAATCTCTCCTTGCACAAACTGGCTCTACAGAGGCAAGATGTCCACCTCATCATCATCGTCCGATTCCTCACCCCTTTCACTGTGTACATCCCCCTCCTCACAGATTATTAATTCGTCCCCACTGGAATCCACCATCTCAGGTCCCCGTGTACTTTCTGGAGGCAATTGCTGCTGGTGAATGTCTCCATGGAGGAATTGATTATAATTCATTTTAATGAATATCATCTTCTCCACATTTTCTGGAAGTAACCTCGTATGCCGATTGCTGACAAGGTGAGCGGCTGCACTAAACACTCTTTCGGAGTACACACTGGAGGGAGGGCAACTTAGGTAGAATAAAGCCAGTTTCTGCAAGGGCCTCCAAATTGCCTCTTTTTCCTGCCCGTATACGTACGGACTGTCTGACGTGCCTACTTGGATGCGGTCACTCATATAATCCTCCACTATTCTTTAAATGGTGAGAGAATCATATGCAGTGACAGTAGATGACATGTCAGTAATCGTTGGCAGGTCCTTCAGTCCGGACCAGATGTTAGCACTCGCTCCAGACTGCCCTGCATCACTGCCAGCGGGTGGGCTCGGAATTCTTAGCCTTTTCCTCGCACCCCCAGTTGCGGGAGAATGTGAAGGAGGAGATGGTGACGGGTCACGTTCCGCTTGACTTGACAATTTTCTCACCAGCAGGTCTTTTAACCTCTGCAGACTTGTGTCTGCCGGAAAGAGAGATACAATGTAGGTTTTAAATCTAGGATCGAGCACGGTGGCCAAAATGTAGTGCTCTGATTTCAACAGATTGACCACCCGTGAATCCTGGTTAAGCGAATTAAGGGCTCCATCCACAAGTCCCACATGCCTAGCGGAATCGCTCTGTTTTAGCTCCTCCTTCAATGTCTCCAGCTTCTTCTGCAAAAGCCTGATGAGGGGAATGACCTGACTCAGGCTGGCAGTGTCTGAACTGACTTCACGTGTGGCAAGTTCAAAGGGTTGCAGAACCTTGCACAACGTTGAAATCATTCTCCACTGCGCTTGAGTCAGGTGCATTCCACCTCCTTTGCCTATATCGTGGCCAGATGTATAGGCTTGAATGGCCTTTTGATGCTCCTCCATCCTCTGAAGCATATAGAGGGTTGAATTCCACCTCGTTACCACCTCTTGCTTCAGATGATGGCAGGGCAGGTTCAGGAATGTTTGGTGGTGCTCCAGTCTTCTGTACGCGGTGCCTGAATGCCGAAAGTGGCCCGCAATTCTTCGGGCCACCGACAGCATCTCTTGCACGCCCCTGTCGTTTTTTAAATAATTCTGCACCACCAAATTCAAGGTATGTGCAAAACATGGGACGTGATGGAATTTGCCCAGATGTAATGCACGCACAATATTGCTGGCGTTGTCCGATGTCACAAATCCCCAGGAGAGTCCAATTGGGGTAAGCAATTCTGCAATGATCTTCCTCAGTTGCCGTAAAAGGTTTTCAACTGTGTGCCTATTCTGGAAAGCGGTCATACAAAGCGTAGCCTGCCTAGTAACGAGTTGGCGTTTGCGAGATGCTGCTACTGGTGCTGCCGCTGCTGTACTTGCTGCGGGAGGCAATACATCTACCCAGTGGGCTGTCACAGTCATATAGTCCTGAGTCTGCCCTGCTCCACTTGTCCACATGTCCGTGGTTAAGTGGACATTGGGTACAACTGCATTTTTTAGGACACTGGTGAGACTTTTTCTGAGGTCTGTGTACATTTTCGGTATCGCCTGCCTAGAGAAATGGAACCTAGATGGTATTTGGTACCGGGGACACAGTACCTCAATCAAGTCTCTAGTTGGCTCTGAATTAACGATGGATACCGGAACCACGTTTCTCACCGCCCAGGCTGCCAAGGCCTCAGTTATCCGCTTTGCAGCAGGATGACTGCTGTGATATTTCATCTTCCTCGCAAAGGACTGTTGGACAGTCAATTGCTTACTGGAAGTAGTACAAGTGGTCTTCCGACTTCCCCTCTGGAAAGACGATCGACTCCCAGCAGCAACAACAGCAGCGCCAGCAGCAGTAGGCGTTACACTCAAGGATGCATCGGAGGAATCCCAGTCAGGAGAGGACTCGTCAGACTTGACAGTGACATGGCCTGCAGGACTATTGGCTTTCCTGGGTAAGGAGGAAATTGACACTGAGGGAGTTGGTGGTGTGGTTTGCAGGAGCTTGGTTACAAGAGGAAGGGATTTAGTGGTCAGTGGACTGCTTCCGCTGTCACCCAAAGTTTTTGAACTTGTCACTGACTTATGATGAATGCGCTGCAGGTGACGTATAAGGGAGGATGTTCCGAGGTGGTTAACGTCCTTACCCCTACTTATTACAGCTTGACAAAGGCAACACACGGCTTGATACCTGTTGTCCGCATTTGTGTTGAAATAATTCCACACCGAAGAGCTGATTTTTTTTGTATTTTGACCAGGCATGTCAAGGGTCATATTCCTCCCACGGACAACAGGTGTCTCCCCGGGTGCCTGACTTAAACAAACCACCTCACCATCAGAATCCTCCTTGTCAATTTCCTCCCCAGCGTCAGCAACACCCATATCCTCATCCTGGTGTACTTCAACAGTGACATCTTCAATTTGACTATCAGGAACTGGACTGCGGGTGCTCCTTCCAGCACTTGCAGGGGGCGTGCAAATGGTGGAAGGCGCAAGCTCTTCCCGTCCAGTGTTTGGAAGGTCAGGCATCGCAACCGACACAATTGGACTCTCCTTGGGGATTTGTGATTTTGAAGAATGCACAGTTCTTTGCTGTGCTTTTGCCAGCTTAAGTCTTTTCTTTTTTCTAGCGAGAGGATGAGTGCTTCCATCCTCATTTGAAGCTGAACCACTAGCCATGAACATAGGCCAGGGCCTCAGCCGTTCCTTGCCACTCCGTGTCGTAAATGGCATATTGGCAAGTTTACGCTTCTCCTCAGACGCTTTTAATTTTGATTTTTGGGTAATTTTACTGAACTTTTGTGTTTTGGATTTTACATGCTCTCTACTATGACATTGGGCATCGGCCTTGGCAGACGACGTTGATGGCATTTCATCGCCTCGGCCATGACTAGTGGCAGCAGCTTCAGCACGAGGTGGAAGTGGATCTTGATCTTTCCCTTTAACCTCCACATTTTTGTTCTCCATTTTTTAATGTGTGGAATTATATGCCAGTATCAATAGCAATGGCCTACTACTATATTTACTGCGCAAAACTAAAATGCACCACAGGTATACAATGTAGATGGATAGTATACTTAATGGATGACGAGTGACGACACAGAGGTAGGTACAGCAGTGGCCTACCGTACTGCTATATATAGTATACTGGTGGACACTGTCAGCAAACTTCAAAACTGTCTAAAATGCACCACAGGTATAGAATGTAGATGGATAGTATACTTAATGGATGACGAGTGACGACACAGAGGTAGGTACACAGCAGTGGCCTACCATACTGCTATATATAGTATACTGGTGGACACTGTCAGCAAACAGCAAAACTGTCTAAAATGCACCACAGGTATAGAATGTAGATGGATAGTATACTTAATGGATGACGAGTGACGACACAGAGGTAGGTACACAGCAGTGGCCTACCGTACTGCTATATATAGTATACTGGTGGACACTGTCAGTAAACTGCAAAACTGTCTGAAATGCACCACAGGTATAGAATGTAGATGGATAGTATACTTAATGGATGACGAGTGACGACACAGAGGTAGGTACACAGCAGTGGCCTACCGTACTGCTATATATAGTATACTGGTGGACACTGTCAGCAAACTGCTAAACTAGTCTAAAAAAATGCACCACAGGTATACAATGTAGATGGATAGTATACTTAATGGATGACGAGTGACGACACAGAGGTAGTTACAGCAGTGGCCTACCGTACTGCTATATATAGTATACTGGTGGACACTGTCAACAAACTGCTAAACTAGTCTAAAATGCACCACAGGTATACAATGCAGATGGATAGTATACTTAATGGATGACGAGTGACGACACAGAGGTAGGTACAGCAGTGCACTCTGCACTGTACTACTCCTATATAATATTAATTATACTGGTGGTCCCCAGTCCCCACAATAAAGCAGCACACTGTGAGCACAGATATGGAGTGTTTTTCAGGCAGACAACGTATACTGGTGGTCACTGTCAGCAAAACTCTGCACTGTACTCCTGCTATAGCTGCTCCCCAGTCCCCACAATTAAGCAGTGTGAGCACTCAGCAGAGATATATCATGTAGCACACTGAGCACAGATATGGTATGGAGCGTTTTTTTCAGGCAGAGAACGGATAAAAAAACTGGTGGTCACTTATCAGCAAAACTCTGCACTGTACTCCTAACAGCTGCTCCCCAATCCTCCCCACAATTAAGCAATAAAAAACAAACAAGAATCAACTGTCTTCTACAATAAACGGAGAGGACGCCAGCCACGTCCTCTCCCTATCATCTCCAATGCACGAGTGAAAATGGCGGCGACGCGCGGCTGCTTATATAGAATCCGAATCTCGCGAGAATCCGACAGCGGGATGATTACGTTCGGGCACACTCGGGTTAGCCGAGCAAGGCGGGAAGGTTCGAACCTGCCTCGGACTTGTGTAAAAAGGGTGAAGTTCGGGCGGGTTTGGGTTCTCGGAAACCGAACCCGCTCATCACTAATAGGAACCTGCCAATTGGTATCTCGCTATTGTGTGGGTCACCAGACGCAGCAACTCCTGGAAGGTGTCATCATTCATGCGCAGGAAGTTGCAGTAGTCGCCCGTGCTGTTTACACTGATCTTATCCAGGAGGGGCATGTAGGACTGAGTAGGCCTTTTAAGTAACCACTCCTTCATCCAGCAAGATCTCTCTCTCCGCCTTCGCTGGGCCCTCTCCCTGTCTCCCCTCATCTTGAGCACAGTGTAGCACATGAGAGCCTGATAGCTAGCAGAATCCATCGCTACACACACACAGCAGTATAGAAACACTTTGTAATGCATGCAGAACAAAGCAGTGCATGGTAGCTAGCAATGTGGAACGAGCAGCAGGTATAAACCAAACTTCTCTAGTCACAAAGCAAACAGAAGTGCACATAGTTAAAATGGCTTCCTGTTTATATATCCCCCAGATAGCCCAGCCCTCTATTTACATTTTTAAAGCTCTTCCAGATAAATCTGGTGTGCTTTGGTCAGCATGCGAAGCAATCGCATCCGATGTCACCCGATTTCCGGTCATAAGGGGCATATACGATAAATCGCAAGATTGTATGCGCATCAAATGCACAAAAAAAGCACTTTCAATGCTATTTATTTCATGGTGAGTTTCAAGGGAAAACGGGCCTGATATCGCGTTGAATGCAATTGCACAAGTGTATGGACACCATAACATTTACTTATATCAATGCTCTCATAGATCTGAAAGAAGCAGTAAGTAGTAGATAGATCAGCCTCAGGGTATCCACACTGTTGTTTCTGGATTACAGTGTGGATACCCTGAGGCTGATCTATCTTCTACTTACTTTCAGATGTATGAGAGCATTGATATAGGTAATAGGCCCTACACACTGGGCGATATTACTGAAATATATGAACGATCTCGTTTATTAATGAACGAGATACCGTTCATATCTTTCAGTGTGGTGGCACCAGCGATGAACGATGCGAGGCCCCGCACTCCTTCATCGTCGGTGCCCCGTTGCTTGTGCATGCAGGCCAATATGAACGATCTCGTCCATATTTGCCTGCACTGCTATGAAGCCGGGTGATGGGGGGAGTAAAGAAACTTCACTCCCCCCGTCACTGCCCCCCTGCCGCTGGGTCACCCGTCAGCCGTATCCACTGTCGAGCAGCTAGGCAGCGGATCGCATAGTGCAGCGTTTTTCAACCGCTGGCGGCACACGCCGCCCGCCATCCACCGGACATGTCTTACACAGTGCTACGCTGCCTGCCCGCTTACAGCTGACAGTGCTACGCTGCCGCACTCATCCTCCCAGAGATACCTAGGTCCGTCTGCCGTCGGGCTCAGGCAGCGTATTCAGCTCTTCCGCGACTTGGCCGTGACATATGGTGACGTGCTGTGACACATAGGTCACGCACGCCACACCTCATTCCTGCCCACCTGCTGGTGTGTGCTGCTGCCTGCGGACCAAGAATAAACAGGACTGCAGGTTGCCATTACTGTGGGGGCAGTGTGTACTATTACAGGGGAGGGGTGGGGGCAGTGTGTTTGATTTATATCTGCGGGGGCCAATGTATTTGATAATAGTGGGGGCCAATGTGTTTAATAACTGTGGGGGCCAATGTGTTTGTTAACTGTGGGGGCCACCGTGTTTGATATCTGTGGGGGCCAGTGTGTATGGGTTTGTTTTTTTTTCCCTGTGGGTGGCAGATAGCGTGCCTTGGCATTTTAAAGTCTTGTTAGGTGTGCCGCGAGTCAAAAAAGGTTGAAAATCACTGGCATAGTGTGTAGGGGGGGGCCCTTAAGTGTTATTTTGATTCTAAAACTCCATTTGTTCTGTCATATATATACTTGTGCGCTTTCCATTTGTTCTTTTATATATACTTGTGCGCCCTCAATTTGTGTGTGTGTGTGTATATGTGTGTATATAGATCCAGTAGTAACGGCACTCGGAGACCATAAAGAATGAAAAAAGCAGTATACTCACGTCATTAACGTTTCGGGGCAGCAAGCCCCGTCCTCAGAATGAACACAGCAACAAAACAAAAGGACAAACTTACCCACTTAAGTAACACCCCACACCACCGGTGCCGCCGTCTTTCACTTCCGCCGCCGTGTCCAGTACACCCAGCTGTTTCCGCCGCGTCATGTCCGGACGCAGGGCTAGCGGTTGCCTGGGGAACACAGAAGTGCGTCCCACCTAGGTCCTGCGCTGCGTTCCATGGCTAACAGGCGTGGGGAACTCAGTTAGGGAGGGATCTGCGGGGGGAGAAGAAGATAGGAGGCGCCAGTATTAAAACTCAATACATGTGCTATAAACAAATACAACAATACACAGCTACATAAAAAACAAACATTACACAGCCAAATATAAGTATACAAAACCATTGTAGACACAGTACACTAGGACAGTTGACAGTAAAAACACCAACAGCACACAAGAACATCTTAATACAGGGTTACCACATATATTGCAATGTATAATACAAGAGAACTTATATCTAATACCCAAGGGGATTCACAGCTATGCCAATGTGTTCCAATTTATTTTTTCATTAAGTCCCCCCGGGTACGTACGTAGTCCCTAGTCTGGTGATCCAACGAGCTTCTTTAATCAGTAATGTTTTAGCTCTATCCCCCCCACGTAGTGACAGAGGGACATGATCTATCATGAAATATCGGAGGGCCTGCCTGTTTGAAATGTTTAGCCACAGGTTGGTCAACCTGTTTGCCCTCAAGAATCAATTTAATTGCCGACCTATGGGCAGCCATTCGTTCAGAGAATTTACGAATGGTTTGCCCCACATAAAACAGTCCGCATATGTATATATATATATATATATATATATATATCTTATAAAAACAATAGCTCCGTAAAACTCCCAAATGGAATATTGACAGATAACCAGCAAACCACAACCAGAAAATACAAAAAAGATTGATTTAATATGTATCCAAAAAAATTAACCATCTAGTCTTTAGTAATCATAGCAGCATAATACTCATCATTTCAGATGTACAAGAGGAGCAGGGTACATAATTTCGGATCACTCCTTCATCAAGGGTCGGTCACATACAGTGTCTCAGGCTGGCTTAATGTAGTGGATGCTAAACACATGATGATGTCACGGGACCAGAGGCGTATCTAGCACGGGGCGAGCAGGGCACGTGCCCTGGGCGCCATGGCAGCCCCAACAGAGGGGGGCGCCACCGGCACCTGCACGGCCCACTCGCCCCATGCTTCAGGGATTCCGCCGGCGCTACCCGCGGCGCTTTCCCTGTCTCCCCGGCTGCTGTGCCTGTCACAATAGACAGGCAGCGGCAGCCAGGAGCCTCCCCCTACTCCCCCCTGCAAAAGTGACTGTGTGTACGCGATCGCGACCGCGGAGGTGCGCGCATGCGCGACCTCGGGGGGGGGGGGGGGGGGGGCGTGCGGCCCCTGTCCTGAACAGCAGTGAGTGCAGGTGAGCGGGAAGGGGGTGCGGGACATTTTGTGTGTGTGTGTGTGTGTGTGTTAAGTGTGTGTGTGTCGGACAGTGTGCGTGTGTGTTGTGTGTGGGACATTGTGTGTGTGGGGGACAGTGTGAGTGTGTTAATTGTGTGTATGGGACAGTTTGAGTGTGTGTAAATTGTGTGTGTGTGTGACTGTGTGTGTGTGTGTGGGACAGTGTGCGTGTGTTAATTGTGTGTGTGTGGGACAGTGTGTGTGTGTTAATTGTGTGTGTGTGTGACAGTGTGAGTGTGTTAATTGTGTGTGTGGGACAGTGCGTGTTTGTTAATTGTGTGTGTGTGTGTGACAGTGTTAGTGTGTTAATTGTGTGTGTGGGACAGTTTTGAGTGCGTGTTAATTGTGTGTGTGTGGGACAGTGTGCGTGTGTTAATTGTGTATGTGTGGGACAGTGTGAGTGTGTTAAGTGTGTGTGTGTGTGTGTGTGTGTGTGGGACAGTGTGAGTGTGTTAATTGTGTGTGTGGGACAGTTTGAGTGTGTGTTAATTGTGTGTGTGTGGGACAGTGTGCGTGTGTGTTAATTGTGTGTGTGTGGGACAGTGTGCGTGTGTATCAATTGTGTGTGTGGGACTGTGTGCGTGTGTGTTAATTGTGTGTGTGTGGGACAGTGTGCGTGTGTTAATTGTGTATGTGTGGGACAGTGTGAGTGTGTTAATTGTGTGTGTGTGTGTGTGTGTGTGTGTGGGACAGTGTGAGTGTGTTAATTGTGTGTGTGTGGGACAGTTTGAGTGTGTGTTAATTGTGTGTGTGTGGGACAGTGTGCGTGTGTGTTAATTGTGTGTGTGTGGGACAGTGTGCGTGTGTATCAATTGTGTGTGTGTGGGACAGTGTGCGTGTGTGTTAATTGTGTGTGTGTGGGACAGTGTGCGTGTGTTAAGTGTGTGTGTGTGTGTGTGTGTGGGACAGTGTGAGTGTGTTAATTGTGTGTGTGTGGGACAGTGCGTGTTTGTTAATTGTGTGTGGGACAGTGTGCGTGTGTGTTATTTGTGTGTGTGGGACAGTGTGCGTGCGTGTGTGTTAATTGTGTGTGGGACAGTGTGCGTGTGTTAATTGTGTGTGTGTGTGTGTGTTAATTGTCCCGGAGGTTATTGGCATCTGTAGTGTGCGCCCCATCCTCCTCCGCTGCCGCTGACAGGAGCGGCGGTGTGCGGCTCTCCCCCTCCTCCGCCGGCTCCGTCCTCCCGTCGTGGCCCTGCAGTGTGTGCCGGTCTCCCCAGCAGCAGCAGGTTAGTCTCTCCCCCCCCCCCCTCTCTCTCTCTCTCTCTCTCTCTCTCTCTCTCTCTCTCTCTCTCTCTCCTCCTGTGGATTGCAGTTTGTAAGTATCATTTTAATTTTTACAGGTACCCCTATTGAATTCTACTGGACAAGTGGACGTGATCGGCGTGGGATGTAGGTAAGTAATCTGTCTCTTATTTTTACAGGTACCCCTATTGGATTCTACTGGACAAGTGGACGTGACCGGCGTGGGATGTAGGTAAGTAATCTGTCTCTCATTTTTACAGATTCCCCTACTGTATTCTACTGGACAAGTGGACGTGACCAGCGTGGGATGTAGGTAAGTAATCTGTCTCTCATTTTTACAGGTACCCCTATTGGATTCTACTGGACAAGTGGACGTGACCAGCGTGGGATGTAGGTAAGTAATCTGTCTCTCATTTTTACAGGTACCCCTATTGGATTCTACTGGACAAGTGGACGTGATCGGCGTGGGATGTAGGTAAGTAATCTGTCTCTCATTTTTACAGGTACCCCTATTGGATTCTACTGGACAAGTGGACGTGATCGGCGTGGGATGTAGGTAAGTAATCTCTCTCTCATTTTCACAGGTACCCCTATTGGATTCTACTGGACAAGTGGACGTGACCGGCGTGGGATGTAGGTAAGTAATCTGTCTCTCATTTTTACAGATTCCCCTACTGGATTCTACTGGACAAGTGGACGTGACCAGCGTGGGATGTAGGTAAGTAATCTGTCTCTCATTTTTACAGGTACCCCTATTGAATTCTACTGGACAAGTGGACGTGACCAGCGTGGGATGTAGGTAAGTAATCTGTCTCTCATTTTTACAGGTACCCCTATTGGATTCTACTGGACAAGTGGACGTGATCGGCGTGGGATGTAGGTAAGTAATCTGTCTCTCATTTTTACAGGTACCCCTATTGGATTCTACTGGACAAGTGGACGTGACCGGCGTGGGATGTAGGTAAGTAATCTGTCTCTCATTTTTACAGATTCCCCTACTGGATTCTACTGGACAAGTGGACGTGACCAGCGTGGGATGTAGGTAAGTAATCGTCTCTTATTTTTACAGGTACCCCTATTGAATTCTACTGGACAAGTGGACGTGACCAGCGTGGGATGTAGCTAAGTAATCTGTCTCTCATTTTTACAGGTACCCCTATTGAATTCTACTGGACAAGTGGACGTGACCAGCGTGGGATGTAGGTAAGTAATCGTCTCTTATTTTTACAGGTACCCCTATTGAATTCTACTGGACAAGTGGACGTGACCAGCGTGGGATGTAGGTAAGTAATCTCTCTCTCATTTTCACAGGTACCCCAATTGGATTCTACTGGACAAGTGGACGTGACCGGCGTGGGATGTAGGTAAGTAATCTGTCTCTCATTTTTACAGATTCCCCTACTGGATTCTACTGGACAAGTGGACGTGACCAGCGTGGGATGTAGGTAAGTAATCTGTCTCTCATTTTTACAGGTACCCCTATTGAATTCTACTGGGCAAGTGGACGTGACCAGCGTGGGATGTAGGTAAGTAATCTGTCTCTCATTTTTACAGGTACCCCTATTGGATTCTACTGGACAAGTGGACGTGATCGGCGTGGGATGTAGGTAAGTAATCTGTCTCTCATTTTTACAGGTACCCCTATTGGATTCTACTGGACAAGTGGACGTGATCGGCGTGGGATGTAGGTAAGTAATCTGTCTCTTATTTTTACAGGTACCCCTATTGGATTCTACTGGACAAGTGGACGTGACCGGCGTGGGATGTAGGTAAGTAATCTGTCTCTCATTTTTACAGATTCCCCTACTGTATTCTACTGGACAAGTGGACGTGACCAGCGTGGGATGTAGGTAAGTAATCTGTCTCTCATTTTTACAGGTACCCCTATTGGATTCTACTGGACAAGTGGACGTGACCAGCGTGGGATGTAGGTAAGTAATCTGTCTCTCATTTTTACAGGTACCCCTATTGGATTCTACTGGACAAGTGGACGTGATCGGCGTGGGATGTAGGTAAGTAATCTGTCTCTCATTTTTACAGGTACCCCTATTGGATTCTACTGGACAAGTGGACGTGATCGGCGTGGGATGTAGGTAAGTAATCTCTCTCTCATTTTCACAGGTACCCCTATTGGATTCTACTGGACAAGTGGACGTGACCGGCGTGGGATGTAGGTAAGTAATCTGTCTCTCATTTTTACAGATTCCCCTACTGGATTCTACTGGACAAGTGGACGTGACCAGCGTGGGATGTAGGTAAGTAATCTGTCTCTCATTTTTACAGGTACCCCTATTGAATTCTACTGGACAAGTGGACGTGACCAGCGTGGGATGTAGGTAAGTAATCTGTCTCTCATTTTTACAGGTACCCCTATTGGATTCTACTGGACAAGTGGACGTGATCGGCGTGGGATGTAGGTAAGTAATCTGTCTCTCATTTTTACAGGTACCCCTATTGGATTCTACTGGACAAGTGGACGTGACCGGCGTGGGATGTAGGTAAGTAATCTGTCTCTCATTTTTACAGATTCCCCTACTGGATTCTACTGGACAAGTGGACGTGACCAGCGTGGGATGTAGGTAAGTAATCGTCTCTTATTTTTACAGGTACCCCTATTGAATTCTACTGGACAAGTGGACGTGACCAGCGTGGGATGTAGCTAAGTAATCTGTCTCTCATTTTTACAGGTACCCCTATTGAATTCTACTGGACAAGTGGACGTGACCAGCGTGGGATGTAGGTAAGTAATCGTCTCTTATTTTTACAGGTACCCCTATTGAATTCTACTGGACAAGTGGACGTGACCAGCGTGGGATGTAGGTAAGTAATCTCTCTCTCATTTTCACAGGTACCCCAATTGGATTCTACTGGACAAGTGGACGTGATCGGCGTGGGATGTAGGTAAGTAATCTGTCTCTCATTTTTACAGGTACCCCTATTGGATTCTACTGGACAAGTGGACGTGATCGGCGTGGGATGTAGGTAAGTAATCTCTCTCTCATTTTCACAGGTACCCCTATTGGATTCTACTGGACAAGTGGACGTGACCGGCGTGGGATGTAGGTAAGTAATCTGTCTCTCATTTTTACAGATTCCCCTACTGGATTCTACTGGACAAGTGGACGTGACCAGCGTGGGATGTAGGTAAGTAATCTGTCTCTCATTTTTACAGGTACCCCTATTGAATTCTACTGGACAAGTGGACGTGACCAGCGTGGGATGTAGGTAAGTAATCTGTCTCTCATTTTTACAGGTACCCCTATTGGATTCTACTGGACAAGTGGACGTGATCGGCGTGGGATGTAGGTAAGTAATCTGTCTCTCATTTTTACAGGTACCCCTATTGGATTCTACTGGACAAGTGGACGTGATCGGCGTGGGATGTAGGTAAGTAATCTCTCTCTCATTTTCACAGGTACCCCTATTGGATTCTACTGGACAAGTGGACGTGACCGGCGTGGGATGTAGGTAAGTAATCTGTCTCTCATTTTTACAGATTCCCCTACTGGATTCTACTGGACAAGTGGACGTGACCAGCGTGGGATGTAGGTAAGTAATCTGTCTCTCATTTTTACAGGTACCCCTATTGAATTCTACTGGACAAGTGGACGTGACCAGCGTGGGATGTAGGTAAGTAATCTGTCTCTCATTTTTACAGGTACCCCTATTGGATTCTACTGGACAAGTGGACGTGATCGGTGTGGGATGTAGGTAAGTAATCTGTCTCTCATTTTTACAGGTACCCCTATTGGATTCTACTGGACAAGTGGACGTGACCGGCGTGGGATGTAGGTAAGTAATCTGTCTCTCATTTTTACAGATTCCCCTACTGGATTCTACTGGACAAGTGGACGTGACCAGCGTGGGATGTAGGTAAGTAATCGTCTCTTATTTTTACAGGTACCCCTATTGAATTCTACTGGACAAGTGGACGTGACCAGCGTGGGATGTAGCTAAGTAATCTGTCTCTCATTTTTACAGGTACCCCTATTGAATTCTACTGGACAAGTGGACGTGACCAGCGTGGGATGTAGGTAAGTAATCGTCTCTTATTTTTACAGGTACCCCTATTGAATTCTACTGGACAAGTGGACGTGACCAGCGTGGGATGTAGGTAAGTAATCTCTCTCTCATTTTCACAGGTACCCCAATTGGATTCTACTGGACAAGTGGACGTGACCGGCGTGGGATGTAGGTAAGTAATCTGTCTCTCATTTTTACAGATTCCCCTACTGGATTCTACTTGACAAGTGGACGTGACCAGCGTGGGATGTAGGTAAGTAATCTGTCTCTCATTTTTACAGGTACCCCTATTGAATTCTACTGGACAAGTGGACATGACCAGCGTGGGATTTAGGTAAGTAATCTGTCTCTCATTTTTACAGGTACCCCTATTGGATTCTACTGGACAAGTGGACGTGATCGGCGTGGGATGTAGGTAAGTAATCTGTCTCTCATTTTTACAGGTACCCCTATTGGATTCTACTGGACAAGTGGACGTGATCGGCGTGGGATGTAGGTAAGTAATCTCTCTCTCATTTTCACAGGTACCCCTATTGGATTCTACTGGACAAGTGGACGTGACCGGCGTGGGATGTAGGTAAGTAATCTGTCTCTCATTTTTACAGATTCCCCTACTGGATTCTACTGGACAAGTGGACGTGACCAGCGTGGGATGTAGGTAAGTAATCTGTCTCTCATTTTTACAGGTACCCCTATTGAATTCTACTGGACAAGTGGACGTGACCAGCGTGGGATGTAGGTAAGTAATCTGTCTCTCATTTTTACAGGTACCCCTATTGGATTCTACTGGACAAGTGGACGTGACCGGCGTGGGATGTAGGTAAGTAATCTGTCTCTCATTTTTACAGATTCCCCTACTGGATTCTACTGGACAAGTGGACGTGACCAGCGTGGGATGTAGGTAAGTAATCGTCTCTTATTTTTACAGGTACCCCTATTGAATTCTACTGGACAAGTGGACGTGACCAGCGTGGGATGTAGCTAAGTAATCTGTCTCTCATTTTTACAGGTACCCCTATTGAATTCTACTGGACAAGTGGACGTGACCGGCGTGGGATGTAGGTAAGTAATCTGTCTCTCATTTTTACAGATTCCCCTATTGGATTCTACTGGACAAGTGGACGTGATCGGCGTGGGATGTAGGTAAGTAATCTGTCTCTCATTTTTACAGGTAACGCTATTGGATTCTACTGGACAAGTGGACGTGACCGGCGTGGGATGTAGGTAAGTAATCTGTCTCTCATTTTTACAGGTACCCCTATTGGATTCTACTGGACAAGTGGACGTGACTGGCGTGGGATGTAGGTAAGTAATCTGTCTCTCATGTTTACAGATTCCCCTACTGGATTCTACTGGACAAGTGGACATGACCGGCGTGGGATGTAGGTAAGTAATCTGTCTCTCATTTTTACAGGTAACGCTATTGGATTCTACTGGACAAGTGGACGTGACCGGCGTGGGATGTAGGTAAGTAATCTGTCTCTCATTTTTACAGATTCCCCTACTGGATTCTACTGGACAAGTGGACGTGACCGGCGTGGGATGTAGGTAAGTAATGTGTCTCTCATTTTTACAGCTACCCCTATTGGATTCTACTGGACAAGTGGACGTGACCGGCGTGGGATATAGGTAAGTATGTGTGAGTGTGTCAGTGTGCTTTAATAAATTTTTACTGTCACGGTGTGTGAGTTGTGTTTTTATTTGGGTATTTTTTCTGTTGTAGAACTACAGGTACCGGCGGGCCCGTTATTTCCTTGCATGTTGGTACTTGAGGTTCTCCAAGTACCAGCAAGCGGGGGAGGCTTTCTGGGCCTTGTAGTTCCACAACAAAAAACAATATTCTTTTTTTACTTACATGGCTATCAGCCTCCCATCCACAGCCCACGGATGGGGGGGACAGCCTCGGGCTTCACCCCTGGCCCTTGGGTGCCTGGAGGGGGGGTGACCCCTTGATTTAAGGGGTCCCCACTCCTCCAGGGAACCCCGGCCAGTGGTGACTAGTTGGGGGGGTAATGCCACGGCCGCAGGGACCTACATAAATGTGTCCCCCCGGCTGTGGCATTATGTCCCTGGCTAGTGGAGCCCAGTGCTGGTTTTAAAAATACGGGGGGACCCCTACATCTTTTGTCCCCCGTATTTTTGGAACCAGGACCGGACTAAGAGCCCGATGCTGGTTGTCTAAATACGGGGAACCCCTGTCCAATTTTTTCCCAGTATTTAAACAACCAGGACCGGCTCAAACAGCCCGAGGCTGGTTATACTTAGGAGGGGGACCTCACGCGGTTTTTTTTTACATTTTTAACCCATTCAGACCCTTCTCCATTAAGTTAATGGAAACCCTGGACAACAAAATTGCATTCATGTCCTCCTCCCACTCCCTTCCCAGTCCCAAACACTGATTATTATTTTTTTCTATAAAAATGTACAATATATCACAAGTATGATGAGCAGGCATGCAGCGGGCATTGGCGACTTTGGACTGAGTTGCAAATTAGTGGCGGAGGGCTGGGTCAGTTGATGGTGGGCGAGTTTGTAAGCCATTGGTGGTGGCAGCGGGCATCGGCTCAGAGGCAGTGGCGGGCATTGGCTCGGTGGCGGTAGGGTTCATCGACAGGATTCGGCGGACATTATGGCTGTAGTGCCTCACCGCACGCCACTGACCTCACCGCACGCCACTGGTGTGTGGGACAGTGTGCGTGTGTGTTAATTGTGTGTGTGGGACAGTGTGAGTGTGTGTTAATTGTGTGTGTGTGGAACAGTGTCAGTGTGTGTAAATTTTTGCAGTCCAGTGTGTGTGTGGGGAGAGGAAAGTATGAGAATGTGTGTGTGTGTAGTCGGAGTGGGTGTGTGTAGGATTTGGGGGTGGCCAGTCTGTGTGTGTGTAATCAGTGTGTGTGGGATGTACTAATGGCCATTTACCGAAGAGAGATATGTATTAAACCACGGGCACTGAGATGCCCTTCTCACTCACCATCCAGCAGGGTGGGCGAGCCGGGCGGGTGGAAAGCCAGCAGCAGGGGCAGCATGCCGGATATCAGCAGCCGAGGGTGGGGGCTGTAATGTACATGCGGAGCCCAAAGCCGGAGATCAGCAGCATGCTGACCAGCAATAAGCAGCTTCTGCTTCCGCGTTCAACATGCTGCTGATCTCCGGCTTTGGGCTACGCAGGGTTCGGGGGATGGGTGTCCTCTGCCGGTGTACTGCAGCTCCGGGGGTGCGGGCTCCGGAGGCTTTCAGCACTGTTGAATATCCAGCTGCCTCACGTATGTACAGCCCGCACCCTCTGCTGCTGATATCCGGCATGCTGCTGCTGGCTGTCCCCCCGCCCGGCTCGGCCACACAGCTGTATGGTGAGAAGGGCATCTCAGCTCCTGAGGTTTAACAAATATGCCTCAGAAAATGGCCTCTGCGGTAAACGATACTAATGCTTACCGTGACAGTAACAGCGGGGAGGAAGGCGCACATCGGGATCCTGCAGCATGAAACAAGAACCCCTTCGGAGCGCAGCAGACCACACTGAAAAGGGTGCATACCCGGTGCGGTGCTCTGCATCCCGGGTGGTGCCGAAGATGTGGAGTGTCGGAGGTGGCAGAAGCGCCGCAGCTTGGGGTGAGAAACCGCTGCAGCCCTTCCGCTGCTAAACTCTGCAATTATTCTATTAAGGGGGTGGGCTCCCCTCATCATAGTGCCCCACAGGCCATGTTAATTCTGGGGGTAGGATCCCCTAACTCTATAATGGGAATTTTGGCTCATGTCATGTGCTGTAACGTGAATTTTGGCTAATACCGTGTGCTATAATGTGAATTTCGGCTCATACTATGGGGGGTAATGTGAATTTTGGCTCATTCCGTGTGCTGTAATGTGAATTTCGGCTCATACCATGTGCTGTAATGTGAATTTCTGCTCATACCATGTGGGGAAATGTGAATTTTGGCTCATACCATGTGGAGTAATGTGAATTTTGGCTCATACCGTGTGCTATAATGTGAATTTCGGCTCATACCGTGTGCTATAATGTGAATTTTGGCTCATACCATGTGGGGTAATGTGAATTTCGGCTCATACTGTGTGCTATAATGTGAATTTCGGCTCATGCCGTGTGGGGCAATGTGAATTTCGGCTCATACTGTGTGCTATAATGTGAATTTCGGCTCATACCGTGTGCTATAATGTGAAAGGGGCACCAGTACTAGATAGTATAAGGGGTCCTACTACACTGAAGGACACGCCCCTTTTGAGTGACCACGCCCCTTTTCCGGAGCGCGCGCGCCTTCGGCGCGCGCATAATTGCTATCTACACTCTTTCATTCCACCTTCAAAAATTCAACTTCGACCACTGCACCTACATACACATACATACACACCCTGACATCTTTATATGCAGTGACACCTGTGGCGTCTGCACATACTTTCCTTTTGTATTTTTTTTTTTAATTATCATTTTATTAATTTATTATTTTTATTAAGAAAAAATTATTATTATTTTTTTTTTTTGGGGGGGGCGCCATTATTGATCTTGCCCTGGGCTCCAAAAACCCTAGTTACGCCTCTGCACGGGACCGCTGCTGTCACTCAAGCACACACTGTACGGGAATCCACCTGAGATGCCTGAGGCACAGTCGGTCCCTCCCCCAGAAGTGACGTGATGGCACAAACTGTATCCATGGCAACAATGCGCACACAAAAGACATCATATAAACAATAATATTCTATACATATAACACACACATTGCACTACTGTATGACTAGTCTCAACAGAGAGACATCTGAACAGTGTCAAATATCAACATACTATCATGTATAATGAGAATATAGTAAAGCATCCACTGGTTGCTAAGCAACCATTCCTGCTAATGAACTTTCTAATATCTAAATAGACACACAGATTCAGATGTCCCAGTCATACATAATACTAAACCATATGTAAACACCTAACCATACACAATATTGTGAAAAAAGAAGAGAAACAAAAAACGAAAACAAATAAGGAATCTGGATAGGAAAAAGTTATGTCCCATTCAGTCAACATTTATAATCAATATTTCACCAAAAAAAGATAAGGAAGGGTCTAAGAACCCCAAGTACTCCAACATATCAACAAGTAATATCTAGAATATTATAATTAGGACGAGGCATAAACCTATAGAAACATTTGTCAAAAAGACGATACATTGTTTTATAAGAAAGAAGACAATGAAAGTTCCTCATTCAGTCCATTTGGAGAGAACAAGTTTAATTTATACTATCCATTCACATTCACGCTGCAGTAATATCTTGTGTCTAACCCCCCCCTCCCCCCACCCCCTCTCTCTGTAATGGGGGGATATGGTCAACTGGCATGAATTTAAAGTCTTTAATATCGTGTCCACAAGATAAAAAATGTTTCACAACTGGTGGTGTGCTGGGGTCAACCAAAATGGTTGCCTTTTTTATTAAGCTGCGGTGCATCCCTATATGTTCTTTTAGCTTGAGTATTGTCTTCTCCACATATATTTTGTTGCAGGGGCGCACAATAATATAGACAATATATTTAGATTCACATGTCATTTCGATGTTTCAATCGATATCTCTTCTGTGATATAGGATGCGTAAAGGAGTCTCCCGTCAACAGATGTAGGTAATTATCACATTTGGCACATTTAAATGATCCCTTTTGTAAGGCTAACCAGGACACCCGGACTAATGTCTGAAAACGTAAGCCGTTCTTTGAGATTGCACTTCTCTTATAGCAGAATAATGGTGTAAACTCACATGTTGAGCCGATCACTGGGTCGGATTTAATATACTGTATGCCAGTGTTTAGTGATAGATTTCCTGATATGACCCGATGAAATACAGTACGTAGTTGGAAATAAAAGTCTGTTCTTACTGTCAGGTTTTACTTTTGGTGTCAATAATTCATTTCTAGATAAAGCTATACATCTTTTGATAGCATCTTATATTTCGTTTGTGCTGTACCCTCTTTCTATAAAATTTTGGCCCATGCTGTTAAGAGCATCAAAAAAGTTTGTCTTTTTTAGAGGTAGTTCTGTGGTAGTCCCTTTTTAATGGGATGCTGATGTAAGCTCTCAGCTGAGAGAAGAGTATATTTAGCTGTGGATTTCTTAAACAGTTCATATCTACTTATTGGCAGTTGCCAAAAAAAATTGTAAGATTGCTTTTTTGGAGCACTCTTTTATATTTTGCATATGTGATGATTAAATTGATATGATTGTTACTTTTAAAACGTAACTTTTAATATTCTTACTTAAGATAATAGGGGTAAGTAATTGTGATTTGTGTGACTTTGTAAATAATTAAATGTATGTCACCCCCTCCTTATTCTAAATATTTATTAAAGGACAATATTTGTCTCCGTGGTGAAATTTTTGTATGAATGAAATTTTTACTTAAATCCAGTGTATGGATAATCAATGCCTAAATCATACAGCTTAGATCAAAGTATCATAAATAGTTAATTCAGGGCATAATTATTTGCCTATTATTTTAGCAGTGATATGTTGTTATGGCCGCTACAGCATACAAAACATTTCTATATAAAATTATAGGTTAGGAATCGGTTTTCAACCTTATTGATAACTATTTCATGGAACCTTCAACAGTTAACACCTGTAAATATATCTTGATTGTAAAAAGAATATTACATAGCTGTCATAGACACTCCTAGATAAAATTTCACAATATAGAATCATCAGACAGTCATCAATAAAAACCCTGAGTCAACAACCCAGGCAGTGGTTCCTTGCTATGCACAACAAAGAGTTCACACAACAAAGTGTCTCACTTTTTTATAGCAGATGGTCTTTAGGATTCGAAATCAGTATTGACATGATACATTATTGCTGTCATGATTCTCCACGCTGCGATTCTTCAGATACGCCAATCTGAGAACGCTGCCATGTGACACCTTTACTGATTACCTCAGCATGTGGCAAATCCACGCGGTAAACTGCCACCAGCAGAAGTACCAGTCGCTGTGTCTGCCAGGCTAAGCGACTTTGAGGGACCACGCCCAGGGCAAGCTTCTGCTCTCACCTGCACATAAAGTTATTAATATGTAAAAAGGTAGGTAACCTGACCTTGGTCTAGGATTGGGTTTTGAAAACACAGGTAACAGAACTAAAATTAAGAATGTTTTAACCCAAGTATAAACTTCAAAGCTTAGTGTTACAGAAAAAAGAACGTTACAAGAATATAATAGTTGTAAATAGTCACACACGTAAATACTTGAACCTGAAGTTGGGCTGGCGGATTGAGGCCTATCCTTGATTGATTTAATGGGACATCTGTATCCTTCTATAGCCTCATGCAGAATGAACACCTTCCAGCCTGTGTTCCTCATATTTAAAACCCAGGCTACACTCACAGACCCCCTCCCTCTGGAGAGTTTGTTTTTAACCCTTCCAAAGCCAGAGAAGGTATTGAGTGTCAGCTCATACTGGGCTTCCCAGCCACTCATTCAGGGGTGAATGGCCTTATCTTCTAATAACCTTTGAAGCTCTGGCCTTGGTTCTTGTGTAAACAAATGGCTAGTTCTGAGAGGACACAGATCAGGAAGGGCTAAACACCTTTCTGGCCCTAGCTCTGGTTCTGGGGTAAATAAACTAGCTCTGATCACGAGGAATTTCACACCTGAGCAGTCAGTGTGTCTCTGAGTTCTGTGGCTACAATGAAAGGCCAGCAGATCAATCAAGCTACTACCATTTGACATGCAAAGACAGTTATCACAAACTAGTACATTGATACATCGATCAGCATATTGATATCACATACATTGATTTTAACAGGCCTATTTCTACTTGAAATAGCCTGGATCATGACACCTCCCCCTTTAAGATCAGCATGGAGCAGTGGCACGTCAGGCCAATACTATTCTTCCATTTGTCCTGAGAAGACATTTACAACACATACAATACAATAGATCACATACAGTACTTAATATAGTTTTTATGGCTATAGAGAGGAAGGGGATACAATATGCTTCCCTGAAGCCTTCCCTGTCTGACTTATCAAAGAGCTTGGCTACCTTGACACATAGCAGAGCTCCTGCTGTGAAGGAGCTGTTAGAATGACCTTTTCACACAGGATTTATACATAACCACACAAAGGGCATTTGCAGAGATTGATCAATTCAATATTATGCACGTTCTGGCATCAGAATGGCGTCCAATCATGAAAATTGCTTTTGCTGGATACCTCATAATAACAGATACAGTTTATGCAATCTAGTTACACAAATAGAGAAAAAGTATAACCTAATTATGCTGCACTTTTTAATTCAATCAGTTAATGCAGCTATATATATATATATATATATATATATATATAAAATGTGTCATGAAGAAAATATACATTGTTCAGCGTTAACCTAGCTTTCCAGTGTAGCTCTATACCAGTACAGACACCTAAAACTACTTCCACATCTTTAAGACTGTGGCTTAATCGAAACTGCAGGTCAAAAATGCACATTAATCTCTGTTATTTATTTGAAACAACACAGGCTGAGCTAGTGCATATAATTCACCAAATCACAGTGCATTTATGCAAAGAAACACTGCACACATGGCTGTCATCACTTACCTGCACCATCAGAGGAGCATCTTACATGTAATATAGCTGTCTGCTGCAAAAGAGTGAAAGAGATTATAATGTACATAACTAATTAAGACTAGGCAGTCCAGGAATTTCATGTATATTCTTGATGCTAGGCCACACCCCTTTTTTGTCCACGCAGTGTGGGGTCAAAAAAGTGTGGGGTCAAGGAATGATCTGGTACCCAGAGGAATGACTACAACCACAGTACTATGCAAATGACTACATCTTTCTATGCCTCAAACACCTAATCCACTACAAAGCCACAAAGAAATTGGGGTCACAGGCTAAAGGTGACAGAGAGGCCCAAAATCCAAAATAATGACCCAAAACCAAATGTGTCAAGCACATGCTTGCCTATCCTCCCGGAATGGCCGGGAGATTCCCAAAAATCAGATGACCTCCTCGGCTGCCTGGAAGAGCAGGCGAGTCTCCCAATTTTTAAGGTCCCCCCTGCCTAGCCACCCACTTAGTGAGTAAAGTGGGCGGTCCGGGCAGTCGATGACGCGATTCTTGATGAATCGCATCATCAAAGCCATGCCCCCTGCCGTATAATGCCAGTAATTTCAGCATTACAGAGCAGGGGGCGTGGCTTAAATTATGTGATGCTGAAACCACGCCCCGTTCTGCCTCTACCCCGCATCATTCCACATCCGTCCCACCCCATCTGCGCATCTTAGCCCTACCCCGCCCCCCTGCTGAGCCGACCTGGGTGCTCTCTCCCGGAGAGGGCAGCAAGGATGTCGGCAAGTATGGTCAAGCAGCTCAGCAACCCTCAGAAACAAGCAAGTGAAAGATAATGAAAACTAAAATAAAACCAAATACTGTGTAGCTCCAGAAAGGAGAGATAACAAAGAAAGTGTATGTAGAAAGGTGGGGAGAGAGCAGGGGGGTTGGGGGGCCGAGGCAAAAACCTGAAAAACTTACCTGGAATACAGCAGTCTGCAAAACTCCAAGGTTCAGGGAAGAAACAGGGCAAATCTCTCGAGGTCCCCAAATCTAATGGTGATGAGCAGCATACGCTCCTAAATTAATAGTAATTTGAATGACTCTAATCATAGTAAATACTCCACACATATTTTGTCTGACCCCCTCAGTGATCAAGAGTTTCAATCTCAGATGGTGACAAAAACAGCGACACCCCAGTAGCAGTAGCCCCAATCAGGAATGAATTGGTGCCATACTCATGTGGCGATAAACTGAGAGGCATGAAACACGACTCAAACAACCAATTGAATTGATACACCAAAAAAGTAGAAACCATTGCAGTGTTCATACCACACACCAGTACTGGGAGGTCATAGAAAAAATAATGCCTTGCCAAAACCACCGGACAGAGATGGGCGTTGGATCAGGGTAAAAAGGATACCCATCGACCGCCGACTCAACTGAACTATTTTTGAGCAGCAAATCCTGCAGATAACCAACTCAGAAATCATAATATGAAAATGTAAGAATGGGGGTCAGCATGAGGTTACTTTGCGACCAACTTGCCAATGCGAAAAGCTCCATGAAAAGCCATTGCAATGGTGATCTGAAACAAACTCAAGGCAAGAGCATAATAGACAGAATGAGGTTAAAATATCACCTGTCTGGATCCCGCCTGTGTCAATACCGATGCCAGGATCCTGACGGGTACTATATCGCCACCGGAATACCGCCGAAGTAGGTTATTCCCCCTCTGTGGGTGTCCACGACACCCATAGAGGAAGAATAGAACCTGGGGCGAGCAAAACTGTCCACTAAGCCTTAGTGATGAGCGGATTCGGTTTTACTCGGTTCTCAAAACAGCATCTTATTGGCTCACGGATGTCACGTGTTTTGGATAGCCAATAAAATGCCGTTTTGAGAACCGAGTAAAACCGAGTAAAACCGAATCCGCTCATCGCTAAGCCTGCAAGGGGCTTTGTTGCGCTCACCCCTCTGCCAGCATTCCGGCGCATGAGATGCCAATGTTAGTATACTGAAATTCAGCATCCCGTGCGCCAGCATCCCATACTGATACCTAATAGACTACACTACAATAATGACAACAATTAAACAAATAGAGGGAGCCTGCAATCAGTGGGTACAAGGACCACACAGCCCAGCTTAAAAAGGCTTTCCGCACCAAAAACATATAGGGGGTCATTCCGAGTTGATCATAGCTGTGCTAAATTTAGAACAGCTGCGATCATTCACACTGACATGCGGGGGGACACCCAGCACAGGGCTAGTCCGCCCCGCATTTCAGTGCCACCCCCCCCCCCCGCAGAAGTGCAAAGGCATCGCACAGCGGCGATGCCTTTGCACTTAAAGAGTAGCTCCCGACCAGCGTAGCTTTAGCGTGCTGGCCGAGAGCTACTCGTCGCTCTCTGGCCTGCAGCGGCTGCGTGTGATGTCACGCAGCCACCGCAGCCCGTCCCTCAATGGTCCGCCCATGCCTGCGTTGGCCGGACCTCGCCCCCTAAACGGCGGCTTAATGCCACTGTCTAGCCCCCTCCCGCCTAGCGACAGCTGGCATACGCCGGCGCACTGTGGCATGCCAGAGCATGCGCAGTTCCGATTCGATCACTGCACTGCGAGAAACTGCAGCGAGCAATCGGGTCAGAATGACCCCCATAGTGAGGATCTTTGCATAATTTTGGCCAAATGTATGGGCCTACGCACCATGTCCAGATGACCTCACAATCAGGTAGGTCCCTAATATTCTAAAGGTTGAAGTCCAGGGCATGGAACACCCCCAGGCTGGCTGGCCCAACCAAACTGCTCCAAGGCACCACACTAGTGAGAGATATCACATAAAGAAGTTAGAGTGTTTTTAATTAGCAACCCTTGCATTTGCAGACTGCATATTGAACAAGGAAATGTTAATGGTAAGACCTGAATAAATATATATGCAGTAGTTTATAGTTTTTAGCTCTTTTGAGCTCCTTTATGGTAGGCAGTCTAGAGTGATTTTCGATTTCTTTACTCAGGACTAGAAGCAGCAACCAACTTAAGAGCCTAATATTGTTTAGTTTATGTCTCAGTTATATGGTCGCCTAAGGCAAATTGAGCCACTAGTAAAAGAGCATATGAATGAACCTGGCCCAAAAACATAATTATGATGTCACATAACCGCTCATTTAAACTGGGGACAATGTATTAGTCGTAGTTCCCACTATGGTCCTTATGAGGTCATAGAAGCTTTGGTACTCATTAATTATAAAGTACGCCGGGTAGAATGAAAAAGATACAAAGTTACTATATTCATTTGTTTAAACCTTGGAAGGGAAGTGTTAGTCAACCTTCACTGCTAGCCCTTAAAACCCCAAACTGCCAGGTGCCCATTGAAGCCTTGTTAAATCCAACCAAAAGAGGGAAGCTATAAACCTGGTAGCACGAAACCAAGATATTTTTTCTGCCATCTGTCGGAAAAAACAAATAACACAGCATGATATTGTTACTGTGATTAAGCAAAAACCATATTGCATTCCACCAGCTAAACAGGCTGTGGTAAAAAAAGAGGTAGAAGAGATGCTGTATCTAGGGGTCATAGAGGAGTCAAATAATGAATGGAATAATCCCATTGTGTTGGTACCCCAGACGTTGGGAGCCCTGAGGCAGGGCCGTAACTAGGGCAGTGCGCACAGTGCATTGCACACAGTGCAGTTGCTCTGTAGGTGCAACCATCCGCCTTACCCCGCGATCACCAAAATGTTTTTGCGCCACTGAGTGTCTTCCACCCGCTGCAATCTCTAACAGTAGCAGTGTACCCGGCTCCTTCTCTCCTGGGTGCACTGCTACTGATATACAGTACAATAAGCAGCGCTGCCTGTCCTGTGTGTTCTCCGCCTCCTCCCCCTGCTGGGTACTATGGCAGCGGAGGTAGCAGCCAATGAAGGTGAGCACAGACTAGCACCTGGGAAGATGCATTCGCGGTGACCCCGGAGCCCGGCCATAGGGAGCAGAAATTGGAGGCAGAGATGCTGCTCTCCTGAGTCCCGCGAGCCACACACCTATCTTGGACACCGCTTCTTTCCCCCCATAGCACTGCTGAGGATCGAGGAGAAGCTCTCCTCGGGCCAGTACTGTAACATCGGGGACATGGGTACTGATTTATGTTTTTGCTGCTGGGTGCTCGGCGGGAGGCAGCAGCGGGAATGAACGGGTGGCCACAGCAGTGACTAATGCCCATTACACATTATGCAACACATTGTAATGCCTATTACACATTATGCCACACACCGTAATGGCCATTACGCAATATGCCACACACCGTAATGCCCATTATGCGTTATGCCACAAACTGTAACATCAATTACATATTGTGTCACAAACAGTTATGACCCTGACACCATTTTATGCCCCACACACAATAATGCCCCTTACAAATGATTCCACGCAGTAAGGCTTCTAATTATTTTTAAATTACCTGCCTGTTGTCAGGGGTCTCAAGCTCGTTGCCAAGGGTTTCGTGCACATTGTCAGGGGTTTCATGCTCGCAGGGGTCTCCTGTGTGTTGCCAGGAATGTCATGCGTGTTGCCAGGCATTTTATGTGCGATGCCAGGTGTGTCATGCATCTTGCCAGGGGTCTTCTTTGCATTGCAAGGGGTCTCCTTTGCATTACGAGGGGTCTTCTTTGCGTTGCCAGGGGTCTCCTTCGTGTTGCCAGGAAATTATGTCTCCATCTTGGCAGCGGACATTTTTGGTGGTGTTTTTCACACTGCACTGTATGGAAGTGCTTCTGCAGCCCACAGTGCGTCTCAATTCACTGAGGGGGCGCAAGGCGGCGGCTGGTTCCGCGGGTGCTCCTCATTGTCCGTGGGTACTCTGGCCCAGGAGTACCTACTGAATCAGCACCTATGATCAGGGACATTGTGTCAGACTGCAAGGCGGTGCTGGAGGGATTCTACCATTCGCCTACTGCTCTTAGTGCTGCCCCGGCACAAACATAATTATATCTCTCTCCCCCTCTCTGTCTCTCTCTTTCTCTCACTCACCCTCTTTCCCTTTGTAAAAGCCTGCCAAATGTGTAGGGACTCTGCCTGCATAATGTGTAAAAAGGGGACTCTGCCTGCCATAATGTGTAAAACGAGAGACTCTGCCTGCCATCAGAGCCGTCCCTAACCAATATGATGCCCTAGGCAAGATTTTGGCTGGTGCCCCCTAGCACCACCACTGGTTCCGCCTCTAACCTTGCACCTCTTTCCCAGCACCATCACCCCTCACCCATAGCAGTCCTTATTTTGGTGTTTGTACGCTCTATATTTTAAATAGGAATAGTTCGCACATTTGACGCACAGCCCAAAAAGGGGTGTGTTTTTGCTGGCAAGAGGCATGGCCACACAATAGTAACCCCAATTCCAACGCCACACAATACTGCAAGTTTATTCACATTTGATCATGTGATAGTGTCCATAATTCATATTACATCCCACAGTAGTATCACTTTACCTTAAACGTTACTCCTCACAGTAGAGCCCCTTATTTACATTACATTACACTGAATTGCTCCTTATTCACATTACACCACACCATATTGCTCTTTATTCACATTAGATAACACAGTAGTTCCCTTTCTATACGCAATGCCACATAGTAGAGCACCTTATACACATAATGCAACACATTAGTAATGCATTTATACACATAATTCCACACAGTAATGCACCTTACACATATGAGACACATTATTAATGTCCTTATAGACATAATACGCCTTACACATTATGACAACCTTTATTAATGTCCTTTTATACATAATGTCCCTTACACATATACCGTACATTATTAATGCCCTTGTACACATAATGACACACATAGTGCCCCCTACACATATGTTGTACATTATTAATGCATTTTTATATGACACACATAATGCTCCTTAAACATATTCTGAACACTACTGCACAACCAACCCACTCACATGCAGACAGCACTCACACTGCCACTAACACTGTGACCTCTGCCTCTGTTTGGATACAGATGTGTCCTCATAAACCTTGCCTCAATGCTAACGTCGGGCACCTTTTTTTAATGAAAATGCATCTTATTTGCATTGCTATGTGGCTAGGATGCACAAGCAGCTTCTGCTGATTAAAATGATATGCAGCATGCCCTATATACTGTATGAGACTGTGGCTGTATCTGCATATGAAATGCTACACACAGAATATAGACATGCCGCATATCATTTTAATCAGCAGAAGCTGCTGATGCCCCTAGGCATATCAAATGCCCTAGGCAATTGTCTAGTTTGCCTATGCCTATGGCTGGCTCTGCCTCCCATAATGTGTAAAAAGGTGACTCTGCTTCTGTACTGTGTAAAAAGAGGGACTCTGCTGTTGTAATGTGTAAAAAGGGGGACTCTGCCTAGGTAATGTGTAAAAAGGGACTCTGCTGCTGTAATGTGTAAAAAGGGGGACTCTGCCTAGGTAATGTGTAAAAAGGGACTCTGCTGCTGTAATGTGTAAAAAGGGGACTCTGCCTTCTGTAATGTGTAAAAGGGGCTCTACCTGGTGTAATGTGTGTAAGTAGCGCTGCTGTGCGGTGTCATTTGAATAATGGAGACTACTGTGCAGTGTAATAGGAGTTGGTATTTTGTGGCCACGCCCTTTTCCCATGAAGCCACACCCCTATATTTTTGTTGCATGCACTAGCCCTGTTTTACATATTGGGGGGGCTACCAATGCTGTTTTTTGTGCACAGCGCTAAAATGTCTAGTTATGGCATTGCCCTGAGGCTTTGCAATGACTTCTGGGAATTTGATAAAGTCTAACAGTTTGGTACCTACCCTATGTCTTGGGTTGATGATCTAGCAGAAAATTTAGCAAAAAGCCATTATTTAACTACTCTTGATTTGAAAAAAGGGTACTGGCAGATACCTTTAACTGATGCTGCCAAGCCGACAAAAAAATTATATATATATATATATATATATATAAATATACACATATATATTTATTTATTTTTAGAGGGGTTGTTTCAGTATAAAGTGCTATCTTTTGGTTTGCATGGGGCCCCAACAACTTTTCAGAGGGCTATGAACAAGTTGCTTCAGCCTCATTGAGAGTATGCAGCAGCTTATCTTGATGACATTGATGACATTGTCATCTTCAACACTGACTGGAAAACTCAGCTTTTGAAGGTAGAGGCAGTTTCTACAGGCACATGGGTTTACGGCTAACCTAAGGGGTAATTCAGACCTGATTGTAGCAGCAAATTTGTTAGCAGTTGGGCAAAACCATGGCCCTCATTCCGAGTTGATCGGTCGCAAGGCGAATTTAGCAGAGTTACACACGCTAAGCCGCCGCCTACTGGGAGTGTATCTTAGCATCTTAAAATTGCGACCGATGTATTCGCAATATTGCGCTCACAAACTACTTAGCAGTTTTAGAGTAGCTCCAGACTTACTCTGCCTGTGCGATCAGTTCAGTGCTTGTCGTTCCTGGTTTGACGTCACAAACACACCCAGCGTTCGCCCAACCACTCCCCCGTTTCTCCGGCCACTCCTGCGTTTTTTCCGGAAACGGTAGCGTTTTCAGCCACACTCCCATAAAACGGCCTGTTTCCGCCCAGTAACACCCATTTCCTGTCAATCACATTACGATCGCCGGAGCGATGAAAAAGCCGTGAGTAAAAATACTATCTTCATAGCAAAGATACTTGGCGCAGTCGCAGTGCGAATATTGCGCATGCGCACTAAGCGGAATTTCACTGCGATGCGGTGAAAAATACCGAGCGAACGACTCGGAATGAGGGCCCATGTGCACTGCACGGGGAGCGGATATAACGTGTGCAGAGAGAGTTAGATTTTGGTGGGGTGTGTTCAAACTGAAATCTAAATTGCAGTGTAAAAATAAAGCAGGAAGTATTTAGTCTGCACAGAAACAAAATAACCCCCCCCCCCCCCCCCCCAAAATCTAACTCTCTGCAAATAT
Organism: Pseudophryne corroboree; assembly: GCF_028390025.1. Lineage (NCBI taxonomy): Eukaryota > Metazoa > Chordata > Amphibia > Anura > Myobatrachidae > Pseudophryne > Pseudophryne corroboree. The sequence goes on from NC_086449.1 coordinate 298,177,691, forward strand.
TTTATCTGCCACATTTGTAGTGCACATGGGCCCTCATTCCGAGTTGATCGCTCGCTAGCTGCTTTTATCAGCAGTGCATATGCTAAGCCGCCGCCCTCTGGGAGTGTATATTAGCTTAGCAGAAGTGCGAACGAAAGGATCGCAGAACGGAGTTAAATTTTTTTCAAGCAGTTTCAGAGTAGCTGCAGACCTACTCCTTCCTTGTGATCACTTCAGTCTGTTTAGCTCCTGTTTTGATGTCACAAACACGCCCTGCGTTTGGCCAGCCACTCCCCTGTTTCACCAGGCACGCCTGCGTTTTTACCTGACACGCCTGCGTTTTTTAGCACACTCCCCGGAAAACGGTCAGTTACCACCCAGAAACACCCACTTCCTGTCAATCACTCAACGATCAGCAGTGCGACTGAAAAGTGTCGCTAGACCTTGTATGAAACTGCATAGTTTTTTGTGAAAGAACGTTGCACGTGCACACTGCGGCCCATACGCATTCGCAGAAACGCCGATTTTTTTGCCTGATCGCTGCGCTGCGAACAACGGCAGCTAGCGATCAACTCGGAATGACCCCCATGGTTTTGCCCAACTGCTAACAAATTTGCTGATACGATCAGGTCTGAACCACCCCCCTAGAGAATGCGCTATTGGATTGGTAGAGGCGAAGTAATTGGGATATGTGGTAGGGAAAGGGAAGGTTAAACCACCATCCAATAAAGTGGAAGCAGTAGCAACATGGCTTAAGCCAGAACGGAAGTCTCAGCTTAGAACATTTCTTGGACTGGTGGGCTATTATCGCAGGATTATTTGTGATTATGCCACTAGAGCGGCTCCACCGACTGAGTGTTTAAAGGGACAGACAGCAGACAAAATAGTCTGGTCCTAGATAGTGGAAGCTGCTTGGCAAGGCTTATGTGCAGAACTGGTGTTGCATGCTCCAGACTTTCGAAAAGTTTATATTGCAGACTGACGCATCTGGGACCGGACTGGGTGCAATCCTTTCCCAGGAGGTAAATGGTGATGAAAAACCCATTTTGTACTTAAGCCAGAAGTTATTACTCAGTGAGCACAAGTACTCAACTGACAAACAAAAGTGCTTGTCCATTAAGTGAACAGTGGAATCCCTAAGGTACTATTTACTGGGGAGAGAATTCCAGCTAGTTACAGACCATGCACCTCTACAACGGATGCATACAAATAAAGAGGTGAATGCTTATGTGACCTGCTGGTTTTTGGCTTTACAACACCGCCCTGGGAAATTCCACTTTAATGCATATGCCCTCTCAAGAAATTTATGAATCCCAATCCTACAGACAAGTATGTGGTGAAGCTAGGGGAGGGGGGAGGAGAGGTTGAAGATGAGGAACTTTGGAAAGGAGTAGAGAAGGAGTGCTGTTCTGGATGGCTGCTAAGGATTTGTTTAGGCATGTCAGTATGTTCACCCAAGGAACTGGTAGCTTCACCAGGGTGGTTGTAGCTAATGGGGAAAGAATGTGCCAGATACAGCACAAATCTGGATTTAGAACTGTATAACTGTGACTGGACAGAATCCAGGCCAAGTGTTGCTGTTAGCCAAGGTTGAGAAGCAGCTGATTGTAGTCAGTTTGTGCTAAAAGGGTTTCATACACAAGAAGCATTGCTCCTGATGGTGGATATGCTGACCACTGTTAGGGGTCCACTGAAGAACTTGTGTTTGTACATTTTGAAGACTTTGTGAACTCTTCTTCGATGTAACTGACCTGTAAAACCTGCACCTGCTTGTGAACCTGCCTATGGTTCAAAATAAACGTATCTAGGATTTTACACCGGTGTATGTGATTTCTGTCACAATATACTGTATATGTATACACAGTCGAGTCACATTATTTTGACCACCAGCTAATAGCCAGAGAAACTGCCATGAGCAGCACAGACAGCAGCTAGACTGGCTGAACTGTGTGAGAAAGGGACTTGCAGTGAACTAAATGGCTCAGGAGGCAAGGGCTAGCACCAGAGCCAGATTTACACGCAATATACTGTATGAGCCAAAAGGTACATCTGGGCATTATACACAGGTACAGCAGTATAATCTACTGGAAATTTGGTGAGTTTTGATCAGAGATGTCCGGAAAAGATAGGCAGGGGAGGCACTGCCTCACCTGCCATAGACTTTTTACTGCAGAGTTTTGGCTATAAAAATGATTACTTTATACAGTCAAAACTCTGGCACAAATGTTAGTATTCCAGGTAAGGCTCTGCCTCACCCCAACACACGTCACTGGTGTGAGCCACCATGTGAGGACGCATGGTGGGGGTGAATCATGTGTTATAGGGGCTAGCCTGTAAAGCCGGCAATTACAGGTGCACAGGCTGAACCAATTGTAGTTATTTGGAGATTGGAAGTACTTTCTCACACCTTCGGTCTGGCAAATAATTTCATACTAATTATCCAGTGACCAGCTCAAGCAGGTACATTGTATATTATATCAGATGTCCTTGCAGGCTGCTATATATTAGAAAACTATGCATCAAATGAAAGAGATGTCTTTACTTTGATCCAGCATGAGAGCAGCCTTAGAAGAGAAGGGAGCTGACCAGCCTGTTGCCAGGCATTTCAAAGAATTTCAACACAATCTTTAAACTATCCGTTATAAGATTATTGATTGGGTTCCCCCAACGCATGAGGAGAGGATTGCGGTAGAATCCTATTGCAGAGAGAGGCACAATGTATTCATATTCTTCAGACGCTCAATATACCTCTATCCTACAGCTGTTTTCTATAATATTTATTATTTAGGTTCTGTGTGGCTCTCCTGCAGGTGTATTTTAAATGGATGGTAGGTGGCCACTACATTGTGTGGTCCATACGGTTCATTTCTATTTTTTACAATAGTATATCTTTCACTACTGCCCCGTTAAAATACATCCATGTTGCATAACATGGTGGACTGCTGATTAGTATACATTAGGCATTGCTTAATTACTTTTTATAGGCATTTTGCACTCTGTGCTGCAGTTTATGTTTTCATGCATTCCCTGTTGATTGCCGTTGATTTGCAATCATACTTGCCAAGTCTCCCGGAAGAGAGGCCAAGTCTCCTGGCTGGGCGCTGTCTACATCTGCTCTGCTCCTGGACTTCCCTTTTAATATATGTGTGTCATCACTTGTGCTGAAACACCTTTCTTATCCAGAAACCTGTTCAACACAAATGATGGCAATCACAAATTAAGAGAAGTCCTGAAGCAAAGCATTTTGTCCGTCCTGGAGAGGGTCATGTTGGGAGGTATGCACTCCGTGACTTGTCAGCCACAGTCCCAGTTTCTCGGAATTTGGAAATTAGGCACCTGACAGTGTTATGTGAAGTTGGAGGTCTTTCTGGGTGCCGGTTGTTAAAATCTGCAGCTATGACATGGAAACTTTGTTCTCCAGACATAAAAATGACCTCAATTCTCCCCTCTTTTGTCAAAGCCATCTTCCGTTACCTGCAACTAAAAAAGTGTTGTAACATTTGAACCATAACTGCTATTTCAAATATGTTTACAGCAATAAACTTTTCAGCAAATTCTGATGTTGTTTGACATGTTATACGACCCCCTTTCTATTCTACAAAAGGGTGTACTGTGACTTTTTAATCACTATATATATATATATATATATATATATATATAAAGAAGGGAAGTCCCGCACTCTCACCCAACACAGGTAGTTGCTGGGGTGCCAATAAAAGCCTGGCCCATATGAGGTCAGACTAATAGTACAATACAGAGTACATCCACCAAAGTGGAAGACAGATAGCACTCTCCAGACTTGCTTAATAATGCCAAAAAAAATTTTTTTATTTCAAAAAATATATATAATGGTTCCTTAGTTGTCCATTACAAACAGAGATTGAAAGGGCTCACCAACGTTTCGGTCCCCGGCTGGGACCTTCTTCAAGGTAGTTGCACATTAGCAAATAGTCCAACACAGTCACAGCATCAGCAGAGTTATACAAGGAACCAGGAGCACTGATATATATATATATACACACACATGACCCAGAGTCAAAAATTCTAATTTAACAGACAACAGCAGGGGGGAAAATAGGAAAATCAATACAGCCAGCCTTACATTTTGCTTTGCTGCTGTGACACAGGATACAAGAGAGTGAGAGCTTGTTGCTCTCTGTCTCTCCAAGCAGAATGCCCCCTCCGCTGGCTCCACACTTCTTCACTGAAGGCTGCGTGTCCAGCAAATGACTGAGCCTCAGGCTGCTACTTCAAACACTATAGGACAGCTGAGCCATCGCTCAGCTGTCCTGTACGGTTATGCAGTGCCAACTGTTAGGTTGCCAGGGCAGGGGAGACGGGAGCAACACCGCAGATCAGTTCGGTAAGAGAAATCCGATCTGTGGCGGGTGGTCCCTTAGTCCAGCTCTGACCATGCTCACAATTTCTCCATGTTAGATGCATTACTTCAGACCCACAACAAGTGGAGGCAGCACTTACCAAATGTTGGAGACATTCGTAGAGAATGGCTATGATCAGGGCCGGCTCCAGGCCTACTAGCACCCTGAGCGAAAACATGTAAAAGCGCCCCCCCCCCTCCGGTCCAGGGAAAGTGGGCGTGGCCTCTTGGAAAGTGGGCGTGGCCCCTGGACTTCATATTATTAGACTATAAATAAATATGTTTTCACACCCCTTCTACGCACACAATTAGCAGCCTTACACATAACAGCCACAGTAGTGTTCCTTACACACAATGTCTCCAGTATAGTGTCAGATACACATAATGTCTCCAGTATAGTGCCAGATACACAATGTGCAGTGCCAGATAGACATGATATGCCCCCCAGCAGTGCCAGCTACACACAATATGCCCCCCAGCAGTGCCAGCTACACGATAGTGTTCACTTTTTAGGGCAGGGAGGGCACATTTTTAAGTTAGGAGGGCAAAATGATGTACATACTGTAATGCTTGGTGCTCATTTACCTACATGGTAAAGCATTGACAGTGCGCGGCGAAGGCGCGCAGCAAAAATTTAGGGGCGTTGCTGGGGAAGGTGCGTGGCCACATAATAGTGGCAATTCGCATTACACCACACAGTAGTGCAGTTAATACACACTGCACCAGGTAGAACCTCCTAGACACTTTGCGCCAGGCAGAGCACGTTAGACACTTTGCGCCAGGCAGAGCACGTTAGACACTTTGCGCCAGGCAGAGCACGTTAGATACATTACCTAGCCACAGACACCTAGCGGGAACACTACATGATATGCTCCCCAGCCGTGCCAGCTACACATGACATACCCCCCAGCAATGCCAGATACATAAATGGCCACACAGTGCCAGATATGTCCCTACATAACAGTGCCAGATATGTCCCTACATAAATGCTCCTACAGTGCCAGATACAGAAAAGCCTCCACAGTGCCAGATAAATGCCCCCACAGTGCCAGATATGACCCCACAGTGCCAGATATGACCCCACAGTGCTACATAAATGCCCCCACAGTGCCAGATATGACCCCACAGTGCCAGATAAATGCCCCCACAGTGCCAGATATGCCCCCAGCAGTGCCAGCAACACATGACATGCCCCCCAGCAATGCCAGATACATAAATGCCCCTACAGTGCCAGATACAGAAATGCCCCCACAGTGCCAGATAAATGCCCCCACAGTGCCAGATAAATGCCCCCACAGTGCAAGATAAATGACCCCACAGTGCCAGATAAATGACCCCACAGTGCCAGATAAATGCCCACAGTGCCAGATAAATGTCCCCACAGTGCCAGATAAATGCCCCCAGTGCCAGATAAATGTCCCCACAGTGCCAGATAAATGCCCCCACAGTGCCAGATAAATGCCCCCACAGCGCCAGATACATAAAATGCCCCCACAGTGCAGATATGCCCCTACAGTGCCAGATACATAAATGCCCCCACAATGCAGATATGCCCCCACAGTGCCAGATACATAAATGCCCCCACAATGCCAGATACATAAATGCCCCCACAGTGCCAGATACATAAATGCCCCCACAGTGCCAGATACATAAATGCCCCCACAGTGCCAGATACATAAAATGCCCCCACAGTGCCAGATACATAAATGCCCCCACAGTGCCAGATACATAAATGCCCCCACAGTGCCAGATACATAAAATGCCCCCACAGTTCCAAATACATAAATGCCCCCACAGTGCCAGATACATAAAATGCCCCCACAGTGCAGATATGCCCCTACAGTGCCAGATACATAAATGCCCCCACAGTGCAGATATACCCCCACAGTGCCAGATACATAAACGCCCCCACAGTGAAAGATATACCCCCACAATGCAGACATACATGCCCCCACATTTCCAGATACATGATTGCCCCACAGTGAAATATATGCCCCAACAGTGCCCCCACACAGAGCCCGATCCACGATACCTGTGGTTGTGGCGGGAGGGGGAGTGCCGCTGAGGACGCGGGCGGCTCTTCTAAACTCCTGTGTGCGCGGCTGCCCGGCGCTGGCGTCTAACGTCAGACGCCGGCGCCGCACACACAACAACTTAAGTTTATTCCAGGCAGCACTGCAGGCTGGCTCCAGGCACAAAGATGGCGGCGCCAGCGCGCGGCGCCCATAAAGGGTGGCGCCCCGCGCGGCCGCTCTAGTCGAACGTGCCTGGAGCCGGCCCTGGCTATGATAAATGGAGCTAGAGAGAACCAAATGTAAGATGTTGAACATCTCAACAGATGATACTTTAACTTATACAAATAATACACAATAATAATAATAATAATAATAATTTTATATATATAACGCTCTTTCTCCAATAGCACTCAAGGCACTTAACAGATACATAGCATAATATAGTACAGAAAATAATGAAGTACAGAACAGCTTTTCATAAAATACAGAAGCATGTAGATACTAAAGGGACATTATGGGAATGCTTGAGTAAACAGGAAAGTCTTGAGCCTACTTTTGAAGGATTCTATAGTTGGAGCCTCTCGCACTGTGCGGAGAAGTGAGTTCCATAGAATCGGAGCCGCATGACTAAAAACTCGACCTCCAGATGAATTACAGGCAGCCAGTGAAGGGAGTAGAGGATGGGTGTTATGTGGCTAGAGCAGTGCTGATCGGTTAACTGTCTGGCAGCTGTGTTTTGCACCAGCTGTAAGCGGTGCAATTCTTTTGCTGGGAGACCAAGGTAGAGGGGCTTACAGTAGTCTAATCGAGATGATACAAATGCATGTATGACTTTTAGCAGATCATCTGAGGGAATTAAGTGCTTGATTCTGGCTATGTTCCTCAGGTGAAAGAATGAGGATTTGATTGTGGCTGATATCTGATGTTTAAGTGTCAAGCCACCATCCAGGACAACGCCAAGATTCTGCACATGATCAGTGGTTTGTAATTCTGAATCCCCGAGTGTAAGTCCAGTTGGTTGGCTATGCTGCAGTTTTGTCCTTTGATGTTGCGTTCCTATCATAAGGACTTCTGTTTTATCCGGGTTCAGTCACAGCCAACTGGCACTCATCCACTCCTGGAGCTCAGCTAGATAGCCATTTATGGTTGCTATTGGGTTACCAGTGCCCGGAGCAAAGGACAAGTGCAGTTGTGTATCATCTGCATAGCAGTGGTAGACCAGGCCATGGCACCTGATTATTTCACCCAGCGGGGGGCATTTATACTGCAAAAAGCATGGGGGATAGTATAGAACCTTGTGAGACACCACATGGCAATGGCACTGATGGTGATGAGTATACTCCAGATGATACTCTCTGTGACCTGCCTGTGAGAAATTATTTGAACCAGCTTAGGACTGTGCCATCCAGTCCACAACAATGTATCAGTCGCTTAATCAGAAGGCCATGGTCCACGGTATCAAATGCTGCAGAGAGATCCAGAAATATTAATATTGAACAGTCACGTCTGTCTCTTGCCCTAAGAAGATCATTTAACACCCACACCAGGACTGTTTCAGTGCTATGTTGTCTCCTGAATCCTGATTGGAATGCATCATAAATATCATGGGTTATCAGGCGGTTTTCCAGTTGATTTTAAATCACTTTCTCAATAACCTTTCCTAGAAAAGAAAGGTTTGATACTGGTCACAAAGATTGCCACTGAATTCATCCCATAGGTTAATCAGTATACCTCAAAAAGTTCTGCCATCACTAAAAAAGCGAAACAGTGGTAGTGAAAAAGATTTACCTGCACTGTTTAACTCTAGGCTATTACCTAGCTATACTAGGGGCAGAGATCTCAAAACCATTTACAGTAGTTAAACTGGACATAACTGGTTTGGGAAGCAAAAAGCCACAGGATGTTTCATATACCTTGGGTGTATAACCTGCAGATCATTACTGGCATGTAACACCTTTAGCCATCCACATACAGGCAAACAATATAAAATTAAACATGCTTGGACATGCAGCACAGCTTTTGTGGTATTTGGGTTGTCGTACGTGTGCTAAACTCAGCTTCAAATTAAAAAGCGTATGGCGCAACATAGAACAGCAATTAGGCATGCCTTAGAAGGTAGACACAGTGACCAACCAGTAGCCAGGCACTGTGTCTAGGCAGAACACAGGGTGGCAAGCATCCATGCTACCATCATTGATCATGTACCTGCACAATTAAGAGGAGGCAATAGAGCTAATAAATTGCTGCAAAAGGAAAGCAGGTGGATCTACAACTTAAATACACTCACTCCTAGAGGTTTGAATAAATCTCTTAGGGGGACATGTATTAAGCAGTGATAAAGTGGAGACGTGAGCCAGTGGAGAAGTTTCCTTATGGCCACCAATCAGCTGCTCTGAACACTTTTATAGTATGAAAATTATAAATGTTACGTCAATGCTGATTGGGTGCCATGGGCAACTTCTCCACTGGTTTACTTCTCCACTTTTATCACTGCTTAGTACATGTCCCCCTAAGTCGGCAATACTTCCTATAAAGCCCATTATGTGTCATAATAAAATAAGTTTATATAAGTGGGTTCTTAAAATATCCAATATATATATAATTATTTTGTACCTGTTTGATTATCTGCCCAGTGTATAACTTTATTGTCTCTGCTTAAGCAATTTTCATTGTGATTGTATCGCTGTATCACTGTGGATAAGCACCTGTTTATTACCGTTACTAAGTAACCTGTTTGATTACAGACTTCAGACTGGGAGGTGCCATCTGATGACATCACGGTGGCCGCAACATTTATTCCCAGCGTATGGTCCCTAACTTCTGACAACAGAATCTCTCAGGTGAGTCTGTTTGTTTATTAGTAGAGTGATGGTTGAGGGTATAAATGTTTTTATTTTGTCACAATATTTGTTATGCTGCCCCTGATGATGGGGTCCTGCCCTGCAATGTAGGAATAAAGAACAATATTTGATCACTTGACCAGCCTGTAAAGTGCCGCCTATTACTACTACCTATATTTAGATAATAAGAATTTACTTACCGATAATTCTATTTCTCATAGTCCATAGTGGATGCTGGGGACTCCGTAAGGACCATGGGGAATAGCGGCTCCGCAGGAGAATGGGCACATCTAAAGAAAGCTTTAGGACTATCTGGTGTGCACTGGCTCCTCCCCCTATGACCCTCCTCCAAGCCTCAGTTAGGATACTGTGCCCGGACGAGCGTACACAATAAGGAAGGATTTTGAATCCCGGGTAAGACTCATACCAGCCACACCAATCACACCGTACAACTTGTGATCTGAACCCAGTTAACAGCATGATAACAGAGGAGCCTCTAGAAAAGATGGCTCACTACAGCAATAACCCGATTTTTTGGTAACAATAACTATGTACCAGTATTGCAGACAATCCGCACTTGGGATGGGCGCCCAGCATCCACTACGGACTATGAGAAATAGAATTATCGGTAAGTAAATTCTTATTTTCTCTAACGTCCTAAGTGGATGCTGGGGACTCCGTAAGGACCATGGGGATTATACCAAAGCTCCCAAACGGGCGGGAGAGTGCGGATGACTCTGCAGCACCAAATGAGAGAACTCCAGGTCCTCCTCAGCCAGGATATCAATTTTGTAGAATTTTACAAACGTATTTGCTCCTGACCAAGTAGCTGCTCGGCAAAGTTGTAAAGCCGAGACCCCTCGGGCAGCCGCCCAAGATGAGCCCACCTTCCTTGTGGAGTGGGCATTTACAGATTTTTGGCTGTGGCAGGCCTGCCACAGAATGTGCAAGCTGAATTGTACTACAAATCCAACGAGCAATAGTCTGCTTAGAAACAGGAGCACCCAGCTTGTTGGGTGCATACAGGATAAACAGCGAGTCAGATTTCCTGACTCCAGCCGTCCTGGAAACATATATTTTCAGGGCCCTGACAACGTCTAGCAACTTGGAGTCCTCCAAGTCCCTAGTAGCCGCAGGCACCACAAATAGGTTGGTTCAGGTGAAACGCTGAAACCACCTTAGGGAGAAACTTAGGACGAGTCCTCAATTCCGCCCTGTCCGAATAGAAAATCAGATAAGGGCTTTTTTAGGATAAAGCCGCCAATTCTGACACGTGCCTGGCCCAGGCCAGGGCCAACAGCATGACCACTTTCCATGTGAGATATTTTAACTCCACAGATTTAAGTGGTTCAAACCAATGTGACTTTTGGAACCCAAAACTACATTGAGATCCCAAAGTGCCACTGGAGGCACAAAAGGAGGCTGTATATGCAGTACCCCTTTTACAAACGTCTGAACTTCAGGGACTGAAGCTAGTTCTTTTTGGAAGAAAATTGACAGGGCCGAAATTTGAACCTTAATGGACCCTAATTTCAGGCCCATAGACACTCCTGTTTGCAGGAAATGTAGGAATCGACCCAGTTGAATTTCCTCAGTCGGGCCTTACTGGCCTCGCACCACGCAACATATTTTCGCCAATTGCGGTGATAATGTTTTTGCGGTTACATCCTTCCTGGCTTTGATCAGGATAGGGATGACTTCATCCGGAATGCCTTTTTTCCTTCAGGATCCGGCGTTCAACCGCCATGCCGTCAAACGCAGCCGCGGTAAGTCTTGGAACAGACAGGGTCCTTGCTGGAGCAGGTCCCTTCTTAGAGGTAGAGGCCACGGATCCTCCGTGAGCATCTCTTGAAGTTCCGGTTACCAAGTCCTTCTTAGCCAATCCGGAGCCACGAATATAGTGCTTACTCCTCTCCATCTTATCAATCTCAGTACCTTGGGTATGAGAGGCAGAGGAGGGAACACATACCCTGACTGGTACACCCACGGTGTTACCAGAGCGTCTACAGCTATTGCCTGAGGGTCCCTGGACCAGGCGCAATACCTGTCGAGTTTTTCCCAACGGTTTATAATCATGTGGAAGACTTCTGGGTGAAGTCCCCACTCTCCCGGGTGGAGGTCGTGCTGAGGAAGTCTGCTTCCCAGTTGTCCACTCCCGGAATGAATACTGCCGACAGTGCTATCACATGATTTTCCGCCCAGCGAAGAATCCTTGCAGCTTCTGCCATTGCCCTCCTGCTTCTTGTGCCACCCTGTCTGTTTACGTGGGTGACTGCTGTGATGTTGTCCGACTGGATCAACACCGGCTGACCTTGAAGCAGAGGTCTTGCTAAGCTTAGAGCATTGTAAATGTCCCTTAGCTTCAGGATATTTATGTGAAGTGATGTCTCCAGGCTTGACCATAAGCCCTGGATATTCCTTCCCTGTGTGACTGCTCCCCAGCCTCGCAGGCTGGCATCCGTGGTCACCAGGACCCAGTCCTGAATGCCGAATCTGCGGCCCTCTAGAAGATGAGCACTCTGCAACCACCACAGGAGGGACACCCTTGTCCTTGGTGACAGGGTTATCCGCTGATGCATCTGAAGATGCGACCCGGACCATTTGTCCAGCAGGTCCCACTGGAAAGTTCTTGCGTGGAATCTGCCGAATGGGATTGCTTCGTAGGAAGCCACCATTTTACCCAGAACCCTTGTGCATTGATGCACTGAGACTTGGCTCGGTTTTAGGAGGTTCCTGACTAGCTCGGATAACTCCCTGGCTTTCTCCTCCGGGAGAAACACCTTTTTCTGGACTGTGTCCAGGATCATCCCTAGGAACAGAAGACAAGTCGTCGGAACCAGCTGCGATTTTGGAATATTGAGAATCCAATCGTGCTGCCGCAACACTACCTGAGATAGTGCTACACCTACCTCCAACTGTTCCATGGATCTTACCCTTATCAGGGAATTGTCCAAGTAAGGGATAACTAAAATTCCCTTCCTTCGAAGGAATATCATCATTTCGGCCATTACCTTGGTAAAGACCCGGGGTGCCGTGGACCATCCATACGGCAGCGTCTGAGCTGATAGTGACAGTTCTGTACCATAAACCTGAGGTACCCTTGGTGAGAAGGGTAAATTTTGACATGAAGGTAAGCATCCTTGATGTCCCGAGACATCATGTAGTCCCCTTCTTCCAGGTTCGCAATCACTGCTCTGAGTGACTCAATCTTGAATTTGAACCTCTGTATGTAAGTGTTCAAAGATTTTAGATTTAGAATCGGTCTCACCGAGCCGTCCGGCTTCGGTATCACCACAGTGTGGAATAATACCCCGTTCCCTGTTGCAGGAGGGGTATCTTGATTATCACCTGCTGGGAATACAGCTTGTGAATGGCTTCCAAAACTGTCTCCCTGTCAGAAGGAGACATCGGTAAAGCCGACTTTAGGAAACGGCGAGGGGGAGACGTCTCGAATTCTAATTTGTACCCCTGAGATATCACCTGAAGGATCCAGGGGTCTACTTGCGAGTGAGCCCACTGCGCGCTGAAATTCATTGAGACGGGCCCCCCACCGTGCCTGATTCTGCTTGTAAAGCCCCAGCGTATACTGAGGGCTTGGCAGAGGCGGGAGAGGGTTTCTGTTCCTGGGAACTGGCTGATTTCTGCAGCCTTTTTCCTCTCCCTCTGTCACGGGGCAGAAATGAGGAACCTTTTGCCCGCTTGTCCACGAAAAGACTGCGCCTGATAATACGGCGTCTTCTCATGTTGAGAGGCGACCTGGGGTACAAACGTGGATTTCCCAGCTGTTGCCGTGGCCACCAGGTCTAAAAGACCGACCCCAAATAACTCCTCCCCTTAATAAGGCAATACTTCCAAATGCCATTTGGAATACGCATCACCTGACCACTTACGTGTCCATAACCCTCTACTGGTAGAAATGGACAACGCACTTAGACTTGATGCCAGTCGGCAAATATTCCGCTGTGCATCACGCATATATAGAAATGCATCTTTCAAATGCTCTATAGGCAAAAATATACTGTCCCTATCTAGGGTATCAATATTTTCAGTCAGGGAATCCGACCACGCCGACCCAGCACTGCACATCCAGGCTGAGGCGATTGCTGGTCGCAGTATAACACCAGTATGTGTGTAAATACATTTTAGGATACCCTCCTGCTTTCTATCAGCAGGATCCTTAAGGGCGGCCATCTCAGGAGAGGTTAGAGCCCTTACAAGCGTGTGAGTGTTTATCCACCCTAGGGGGTGTTTCCCAACGCACCCTAACCTCTGGCGGGAAAGGATATAATGCCAATAACATTTTAGAAATTATCAGTTGTTATCGGGGGAAACCCACGCATCATCACACACCTCATTTAATTTCTCAGATTCAGGAAAACTACAGGTAGTTTTTCCTCACCGAACATAATACCCCTTTTTGGTGGTACTCGTATTATCAGAAATGTGTAAAACATTTTTCATTGCCTCAATCATGTAACGTGTGGCCCTACTGGAAGTCACATTTGTCTCTTCACCGTCGACACTGGAGTCAGTATCCGTGTCGGCGTCTATATCTGCCATCTGAGGTAACGGGCGCTTTAGAGCCCCTGACGGCCTATGAGACGTCTGGACAGGCACAAGCTGAGTAGCCGGCTGTCTCATGTCAACCACTGTCTTTTATACAGAGCTGACACTGTCACGTAATTTCTTCCAACAGTTCATCCACTCAGGTGTCGACCCCCTAGGGGGTGACATCACTATTACAGGCAATCTGCTCCGTCTCCACATCATTTTTCTCCTTATACATGTCGACACAAAAGTACCGACTTACAGCACACACACAGGGAATGCTCTGATAGAGGACAGGACCCCACTAGCCCTTTGGGGAGACAGAGGGAGAGTTTGCCAGCACACACCAGAGCGCTATATATATACAGGGATAACATTATATAAGTGTTTTTCCCCTTATAGCTGCTGTATAGTTAATTCTGCGCCTAATTAGTGCCCCCCTCTCTTTTTTAACCCTTTCTGTAGTGTAGTGACTGCAGGGGAGAGCCAGGGAGCTTCCCTCCAACGGAGCTGTGAGGGAAAATGGCGCCAGTGTGCTGAGGAGATAGGCTCCGCCCCCTTATCGGCGGCCTTATCTTCCCGTTTTTCTGTGTATTCTGGCAGGGGTTAAATGCATCCATATAGCCCAGGAGCTATATGTGATGCATTTTTTTGCCATCCAAGGTGTTTTTTATTGCGTCTCAGGGCGCCCCCCCCCAGCGCCCTGCACCCTCAGTGACCGGAGTGTGAAGTGTGCTGAGAGCAATGGCGCACAGCTGCAGTGCTGTGCGCTACCTTGTTGAAGACAGGACGTCTTCTGCCGCCGATTTTCCGGACCTCTTCTGCCTTCTGGCTCTGTAAGGGGGCCGGCGGCGCGGCTCTGGGACCCATCCAAGCTGGGCCTGTGATCGTCCCTCTGGAGCTAATGTCCAGTAGCCTAAGAAGCCCAATCCACTCTGCACGCAGGTGAGTTCGCTTCTTCTCCCCTTAGTCCCTCGATGCAGTGAGCCTGTTACCAGCAGGTCTCACTGAAAATAAAAAACCTAAACTAAAACTTTCACTAAGAAGCTCAGGAGAGCCCCTAGTGTGCACTCTTCTCGTTCGGGCACAGAGATCTAACTGGGGCTTGGAGGAGGGTCATAGGGGGAGGAGTCAGTGCACACCAGATAGTCCTAAAGCTTTCTTTAGATGTGCCCAGTCTCCTGCGGAGCCGCTATTCCCCATGGTCCTTACGGAGTCCCCAGCATCCACTTAGGACGTTAGAGAAATATAAATACACACAGATGTAGCCACGCTCATCATTGCTGCCATGCATACGCATAGGCATACGTATTGTGAATGCAGTGTGTGCAATCGCACCATTAAAGTCTATGGTGTGCGTGTGCATATACACACCCGTGCCATAGACGTGGGCACAGTAGTCGCACCATCCATACTGGGATGCATATGCATCATGGGATGGATAAGCATGGCTACATTTGTATGTATGTTATGCAGATGTAGCCAAGTTCAGTTTTGCTGCCGAACGTTTTATCCGCAACAAAGAAGCGCGACTAGTGTGCATGCAACTATGATGAGCATGTGCCTATGCAAGTGCACAGCCATAGGAATGAATGTGCGGCGTACCTAGTCACAGCTTGGCATACTAAGATGCATCCACAACACGGCGCAGCACATGTGCCTGTGCAGCCGTGCCACAGGTAAGATATGGTTTACTAAGATATGTTAACAACATGTGAATGTTATGGTAGTTGTGTTTTAATAAAGGAGTGGATATTGAGGAATAGGAAAGTGTAGAATAGTGTAACATGTTTTAGTAAGTTATTTAGGATAGAAGTTTCAAATGTCCACCGTCAAGGTCTTTTGATGAAAATGGACATACAGTATGCCAAGTCAAGTAAAGCACAGGCCTTCACATGTCTGTCAAAGTTACTTTCCAATAGGTCTATTGATGAGCCTTAATGACATCATCTGATGAGATAACTATAAATATCAGAGCTAAAGTGGGCTCTGCTTATAAGAATACTTGGAGCTGCTGAGACACGTAATTATAAATGTTTTCTTTGTGTGTTCTCGTAATTGCACTCTAATTATTTTCTGTTTATGGATTGTTAAAAAAGTTACTTTAATTATCTAATTCATGACTGTACATAATTTATAGAATTTATACAATATCTAATTTTGCTGTTTATTTAAAAGTCTGTTATCCTTGTTGACCATTATATGAATGATTGAGTATATGTGATTTGGGACAGGCTTAATAGGGTCTGTGCGGTGGTCTAGCCTTCACGGAGCCTGTGTCTGGATAGATTCTAATCTCCGGTATTATTTCGGTTAATACTTGAAAGAGGAATAGATAGTCACAAGTCACCTGAATTTAAAGTGAAAACACATACAGTAGAACCAAAAAAACACCCACATTAAGGTTTTAGACAGCAGTGTGCAGGGTCGGACTGGCCCAAAGGGGTACATGGGAAACCCCCAGTGAGCCCCACTGCCTGGGGGCCCTCCTCCTCCTCTAGAGATCAGGTTCCAGACTGTGTTCTTGAATTATACATTATAAATATGTTACCTTATAGAAAGTATATAATTGCCCTAGTGGCGCGAGAGGTTAGCTTAATAGATTAAAAGTTATTGGTAATACACTGTCGTATTATTATATGGCTCAAAAGCAGCGATCCCTGGAAACCTATCTGCACAGGTTCCAAATCATTAGACCAATCAATAAACAGATAGAGTCGCGCTTATAAGCCAAATAATTAGCCTATAAAGATACTGTATATGCCAGTGGTTCAATAGTGTCATAAATAAAAATTACATTTATTAAAAACACATATATCAAAACACATATAATAGTCATATTCAGTTCTAATTAAATGCTATATATAACAAATTTGACATCAGGCAAAACATAAATATACTGCTAAATGTGTCTATAGTAGCAGTGTGAGATTAATATAGTTATTATTGTTGCAGTTCAGATGCTAAATATGTCTTTGTTACCAGTGAGGGTTAAATGAGGTTACTAATGTTGCAATCTAGATAGTGAATGATAAAATGGTTGTTGTGCGTGACAGGAAACTGCCAAATTTTTGAGCCCCGGTAGAAGCCTTATGACTCTTGCACCATATGTAATCTGCCAGGCATTCATCAAACTGACTTTGAACATGATTCTTCCCAGCCAGCCCTCTTTTAACCTCCTTTCAATGGTGATGGAATGTACTCTGATCTCTGGCTTTTTAGAGTGAAGGGAGTGATTAAAGCTGGGTGTACCCAGCAACATCACGGGAGACGGGACCCAGTGGGGCGCTGGCATTGGCAAGTGCAAACACACATGCCAATGCTGGCAGGGACAGAGCAATGGTGGGGGCCATGCTGAATATGGATGTCAACAGAGGGTGTCAGTGATGACACGAGGGGAGCATGCATTGTCAGCAACATAGTGGGTACACACTAGATGATGTACCGATACGTCAGGCTGATCCGCCCCGATCGGATAATATATCATCTAGTCTAGTGTGTGCCCAGCTTAACTGTTATTATTATTATTTATTACCAGTTATTTATGTAGCACACACACATATTCCGCAGAATATTTGATCATTCACATCAGTCCCTGCCTCAGTGGAGCTTACAATCTATATTCCCTATCACATGTACACACATTCACGCTAGGGTTAAAAAATTTTGTTGGGAGCCAATAAACCTACCAGTATATTTTTGGGATTGTGGGAGGAAACCGGAGTACCCGGAGGAAACCCACACAAGTACGGGGAGAATATACAAACTCTGCACAGTTAGGGCCATGGTGGGAATCAAACCCATGACCTCAGTGCTGGGAGGCAGTAATGCTAACCATTACACCATCCGTACTTCCCTGTGTTTGTAGTCTTCTTGATCCAGGGAGTCATAGGCTCACCAGCAGTTGGATATTATTGTTACTTATTATACTCCTGAATGAACGTCAACAAAGACTCACTATCACGCCTTTCAGTGCTCTTCCACTTTCTTACCATCATTATACTTCTGCTGGCCAAAATTACTATCTTCAATCTCAAAAATCACTCCGTCACCACCCAGCATTTCATTCTCTCTCACGTACACATCCATACACACCTCTTGACAAAAAACTCTTCCAATCCACCCAGTGCTGAAAGTACGGTGGTACGGGATGGTACAGAGTAGCATTAAGAAATATGGTGGTGGTACTCAGTCCCAACAGGCCACCACTGGGGCATAATTTCTAAGGTGCATTTTTGTGTGTGTGACATAAAATGGTGTCAGTGACATAACTCTGTGTGGCATAATTTGTAATAGGCATTTCTCTATGTGGCATAATATGTAAGGCATTATGGTGTGTGGCATAATGTGTAATGGGCATTACGATGTGTGGCATAATGTGTAATAAGCATTATGGTGTGGCATAATGCGTAACAAGCATTACGGTGTGTGGCATAATGTTTAATGGGCATTATGGTGTTTGGCATAATGTGTAAGGGGCATTATGGTGTGTGGCATAATGTGGCCATGCCCCTATTGTCATGTAGCCACTCCCCTAGTTTTGTGACCATGCCCATTTTTAGTACCACTAAGAAAAAATGTCTACTTGCACCACTGAATTCACCACAGTTGCTTTCACCACACGCATACTGTCATTCGGATGCTTTTACACCAACATATATGTAATTTGCAGTGTCTCAATCATACTTAATTTGCTTTCACTAAACCAACTTCCTTTCGGTACACTCTATTTCACTCGATGTGCATTCTCCCCTTTGACGTGACATCTCCATCCATCACTTCTTTCCTAACACACAATTTAATTCCTCTACCACATGTAGGACATTTATACAGGGGCGAATTGGGATCGAACACCAGCCTGGGAAATTTAGGGAAGCAGCCCTAATAGGGGCGGAGTCTGTTGAGGGGGAGGGACCTGTCAAGAGGGCAGGGTCACTCCTCAGAGGTCCTGATTCTGAGATAACACAGTTGGGGCCTCCTTTGCTTTACGTTATGCAAATGTTTACCTGCTACTTTATGCATATGCTGCTACAATGCCCTTCCCTGATGTACATCTGTATGTCTGAATATACAAGGACTGATATGCCCACTTTCATGTCTACTGATACTGCTGTCATGCCTTTAATCTACTTCTGACTTTATTGATTTTTCATTCTACAAACCCCTTTTTTTAACCTTATATGTTTCAAAGTAAAGGGAGGGGGAGCACACACTACATACAGCACAGTACAGGGAGGGTGCACATACTACATACAGCACAGTACAGGGAGGGAGCACACACTACATACAGCACAGTACAGGGAGGAAGCACACACTACATACAGCACAGTACAGGGAGGGAGCACATACTACATATAGCACAGTACAGGGAGGGGGAGCACACACTACATACAGCACAGTACAGGGAGGGGGAGCACATGCTACATACAGCACAGTACAGGGGGGGAGCACACACTACATACAGCACAGTACAGGGAGGGAGCACACACTACATACAGCACAGTACAGGGAGGGAGCACATACTACATACAGCACAGTACAGGGAGGGGGAGCACACACTACATACAGCACAGTACAGGGAGGGGAAGCACACACTACATACAGCACAGTACAGAGAGGGAGCACATGCTACATACAGCACAGTACAGGGGGGGAGCACATACTACATACAGCACAGTACAGGGAGGGGGAGCACACACTACATACAGCACAGTACAGGGAGGGGGAGAACACACTACATACAGCACAGTACAGGGAGGGGGAGAACACACAACATACAGCACAGTACAGGGAGGGGGAGCACACACTACATACAGCACAGTACAGGGAGGATTTATACCTGTCAGCAATCATCCCTTTCTCCATGCACCAATCACCCTTCTTTTCAAGCTCATAATAAAATTTTAACAATTCTAAATCTAAGACTTCCATGATGCCTGCTCATTCGTTCCCTGACTGACTGACTGAACTGTGAAACCGCCTCCCACACAGTACACACTGCTGCCACAGGAGTGAGACATGTCTACAGAACAACCAGACCACTGACACACTCTCATGGTAATGGAGAGCAGCGTCACCACCACCCACACAGCGCACACCACTGCTGGAGAGGATACTTGTTTGCAGGGGACCAAGGCGGCAGACATGTTTCCATGGTAATGCTAAGAGCCAACGGTGCAACCACCTCCTACACAGTCCCCACTACCGATAGAGGAGTGATTGTCTGTGATCTCTCAGTGGGGTGCTCGGAAAGGCAGCAGCGCCATAGGCTGTTAGCATTACTATGGGAGCATGCCTGCTGTCTGGGTCATCTGCAGACATTTCACCTCCCCAGCAGTGGCGAGGGGACTGTTTGGGCAGGGGGTGACACCACTGGCCTTTTGCATTTCCATGGAAGCACGTCTGTAGTTTGAGTGCTCTGCAGACATATTTCCTCTATTCCCCAGACCAGGGGTGTAAGTTCATCCCAGTCGCCCGAAGGCAAATTAGAGTTTGGTGTGTCCCGTCTCCCCCTTAAATAAAAGGGAAAATTATATACAGTAGTGTGTGTGTGTGTGTGTATGTGTGTGTGCACGCATGCGTTTATTTAAGCTATATATAAAAACACACGGCTGCGGGCACGGTGGCGCGCTAAGCACGCCACGCTATTTTATTCTCCCTCCAGGGGGGTCGTGGACCCCCACGAGCGAGAATAGCTGTCGGTATGCCGGGTGTCGGGATCCCGGCGCCGGTATACTGTACGCTGGGATCCCGACATTCGGCATACTGAAGACCACCCGTTTAATACACAGGTGGTTACATAAAATAGAAAAGAATAACAAATCCACCACTAGTGGACAGATGGAGGCTTACCAGAAAAGGTGGGTGTAAGGAAGTTTACACCTATAAGCATGTCAGAGTAACCACATACAGTATCATGGATCCAGGTCAAAGTGGAGCTGATTATGGTACAGGAACTGACATTTACTAAGCAGAGATAAGAGCAGAGAAGTGAGCCAGTGGAGAAGTTGCCCATGACAACCAATCAGCACTGAAGTAACATCTATAATTTGCATACTAAAAAATGATACAGAGCTGCTGATTGGTTGATGGGGCAACTAATCCACTGGCTCACTTCTCTGCTCTTATCACTGCTTAGTAAATGTCCCCCAGTCCTTAAACACCATCCCAACAGGCCTGGCTGCCTTCTGTCCTTACCACCAACACGTTTCAGTGGTAATCAAGGTGTTATATTAGTTAACTTCATTTTCTGAACAAGTTAGTTATGTTATGCTACCCCAGGGGACCTTATGTTCTGAACTTAGACCCAGTTTTACATATAAAGTACAGTACTGTTATGTGACATTTAGGGGGACATGTACTAAGCAGTGCTAAAAGTGGAGAAGTGGGCCAGTGGAGAAGTTGCCCATGGCAGACAATCAGCTGCTTTGTATACTTTTATGTAAATTATAAATGTTACATCAATGCTGATTGGTTGCCATGGGCAACTTCTCCACTGGCTCACTTCTCCACTTTTATCATTGCTCAGTACATGTGCCCCTTAGTATCAATTCAGGGATTTTCCTTTTTGTCAACTTTATTGATTGAGCTAGGAGGCCCCTTCTGGTGTATATCTAAATCTGTTCACACAATTTAAATTTGGCCTCTTGCAGCAAAGCTTGGTTTATGCAAGGTGTAAAATTGCACCTTCCAGCTATGTTTACTTCAGGCACATTGTGTTTGATTTACTGTGGTAAAAAATTAGCTGAAAGGAAAAAAAAAACATGAAAGCACTGCCTATAGTATCATGTATGCCTTACAACAGGAATTAATATGGAGTGTGGCTTCTTTTGACCCTACAGTATGTATTTCTGTCTGAATTGCCAAGTCTAGCACTAGCTTGAAGAAACATTCCACGTGTGTTCTATACACTCAGTACTTACAGACTATTATATATACTCAATTACAGAAAATACAGGGTCATCCTTTTTCTGAATCACCCCTAATATATATATACTGTAAGTTTAGACAGAGGGTGTCATATTTCCAACAGCTAACAATTATTAAGGCAATCCTTTTAATCATATATCATCCCTTTAAAATGTATTGGACAAGCGTAAAGAGGCAAATCTTCTCAAAGACGCAGCTACACAATTTAGACGTTCATCCTGTTATTAAATGTTGCCTTAACCTGTTGTAAGCATGTCATAGGTGAGGAGTTTAGATTCAAATAGTGGCACAGCTTGTCATGCTGTGGAACGGCAATGACTGAGCAACTTATGCAATAGACGTTCATTAGTATAATTAATTCGTTTATACAGTTACAGAGGTGTCCTCATACATCTTTACTGCAGTCACACCAAACAGCCCCTCTTGGCACGCCAGGTCCTGTGAGACTCTGCTAGCGCCAGGCGTCTTTTTTGCTGAAAATGTGGACGCACCAGGAGACTGTGCTGAATAATTTGATATGTGACACTTGCATATGTGTGTGATTGAATCTCTGAATCTGCATACTGTACAAAGTGGTACAATGCAGAGGCCGTGGCTTAATTCAATGTCTGCAGGGTTGGACTAGCCCACAGGGGCACAGAGAAAACCCCGGTGGGCCCCATTGTCTATGGCCCACCTCCTCCTCTAGGGATCAGGATTCAGACTGTGCACTTGAATTATACATTATACATATGTTACCTTATACTGCACAGGACTATGGTGTATTCTCTACAGTGCATTGCTGTTCTTAATCTGGTACATTATACTTGCACTAAAAATATTTGCTAGTGCCCAGACCATGCACTCTCTAATGTTTAGCCAAGCCTCTCTGGCAGCTGGCCTCACACCCTCCAGAGACTGACCAAACCCCTATACATGGGCCCCTACCAGTGCATTCCCCGGGTGGGCCCTACAAGCCCCAGTCCAACACTGCATGTCTGTATATGTTTGTTGTAGACACATTTTTATCAAATAAAGGGCCTGATCGCAGCAGCAAAATCTTTCTCTAATGGGCAAAACCATGTGCAGTGCAGGGGGGAGGCAGATATAACATGTGCAGAGAGAGTTAGATTTGGGTGGGGTGTGTTCAAACTGAAATCTAAATTAGAGTGTAAAAATAAAGCCGTTAGTATTTACCCTGCACAGAAACAAAATAACCCACCCAAATATAACTCTCTCTGCACATGTTATATCTGCCCCACCTGCAGTGCACATGGTTTTGCCCATTAGAGAAAGATTTTGCTGCTGCGATCAGGTCTGAATTAGGCCCAAAGACGCCTGAAGCCAGCAGAGTTACATGGGACCTGTCAGCTCACCTCCACCAGGCATCTCCAGCTGCATGGCGTATTAAGGCTAGATGTATGAGGATATATCTGTAATAAGTGAATCCAAACTGAATGTATTTATTTGAAATTTGATTGAATTTCACTGATATAATGGCCACAAGCAGCTATACTTGTTAATACAGTATGACTAAAATATTTGATTTGAATCTGTGGCTTTTTGTTTATAAAATCTTCCTCAACACTACTGTGTTTGAGGTTTTCCATTTGCATTTAAGGTTAGAAATTGCTGGATGCATCCAAGTAACTCGAACATGCTCCAGCTAGTTCACACATCTTGAATATTGTCAAACAGGCACAAACATGATTGAACTTTTTCAAGATAATTTCTTTTTGTTGTTTTTTGTGTATTTCCAGAGTGACATGCATTCTTTCACCATCATCAGTCAGGTTGTCAGCGGCGGCGGGTCGCGCCAGCTCCCGGCCATTGCTAGGCAATGGGGCCGGCGCGTCACTTCCGCCGCTGACTCCCTGTCCCCGGCTTGTTGCCTAGCAACGGAAACGCCAGGCGGCTGCCCTGCACTGCAGTCCCGGCTGTTACTAAGCAGCCGGGAGGCCGTGCTCTGCATGCCAGCGGGCAACTGCTGTAATCAGGATTCGAGTGACTGGGCTGCCTGCTGATTAGTCTGCAGGGGCTCTTATGGGAGCCAGAATAGGACAGCCTTGCCGGTGATAGCTTCCTGTGGAGCTTGTACCCTGCCTCTGGAGTATTCCTGCTTTCAGCCAGTTCGTTCCTGCATCCTGTGTCCCGGTTTCCGGAGCCTGGTCCTGGGAATCTGTTCTAGCCTTCCAGTCTAGTGATCCTGAATCATCAGGCCTGGGGTCCTGTTGCTTCTACGTGCACCTTTTCCGGTGTCCTGAGTAGCGGCTCTGCCGCACCTTATGGCTGAAGCCGTATTATCCTAATTATCTTGCCATTGTGTTTTCTGCTGAGGTTCCGCCACTGTTGTCCTTGCCGAACTACAACGGATTCATATTTGACATTTGGGCAGCGTTACTTTGGTTACGGTTTTTCTTGGCGGACGCGCAGCACATAAATTAGTTTATTATTTTCTGTGGTTTCCCCTTTTCGCTTTTGTGTCTGTCTTAGTTAGGTTTCCCCTTGTTCTCTCTCTGTCTCGGTTAAATGCCTTGTCACCTACTAAGACCGGGGGCATCGGAGTTCGGACAGACCTAATCCGCCCGTTCAAACGTGGCTGCCGTGGGCCCAAGAAACCATAGTCTCGCAGGCGTTAATCGACCACTAGGGAAGGACAACGGAGTCAGGGTTTCCATTAGGGGTTGCTGCAAATCTCAGTTTGTACTGCAGCATCACGTTTCTGTATTCAGAGCTCGTCAATTGCCACCCTGTCTCCCGGGTGCCGAGTACATAGATCATAACACAGGTATTATATGTGTAATTCTTTTGTAGAAAAACACTGCTTCATCCTTTCAGCACACTTCCTGAGATTTGTAGATGCAGTGTCACAACACTCTATTAAGTGATTCTTTAATGGTGTGTCCACTACATTTAGTTTTGTTAGTAATGTGAAGCTACAATTCATCAATAGATCTACTACAATCAGTTTATTTTGGATTATGTGCAATTAAGTCATGGGAGTAAATTTACTAGGATGGGAGATCTATTCAAGATGGGATGTTGCTCGACTTCCAGTTCCGGCGCAGCATGGAGTAGCTGCTCCCTCCCTCCTGTAGCTCTGGTGCCTCCCTCTGCATACCTCGAATATAGCCCTGCTGGGCATCCAGTAAGTGGCCCATCTGCTCCCCCTGTGCCTCCGATACCAACCTCCTCTATCTGGAGAGGTTTTTTGGCCTTAATATGCAGGGCAAACACTTCCACACCAAGCAGGATTATGCACGCTGCTCACGCTCCCTAGATGGCCACCGCCGCGCTCCCGGATCCCAGAGCTCCGCCGGCGGGATCACAAGCTACCTGACTCCCGCTGGTCTCCTCTGAGCCTCCTCTCCCCTCTGACACACTGGCTGTGCAAGCGGGGGCTGGTGCTTTGTCATATGCGGGCATTGGGAGTCATTCCGAGTGTATCGTTAGCTGCCGTTGTTCGCAGCGCAGCGATTAGGCTAAAAATCGTCATTTCTGTGCATGCGTATGCACCACAATGCGCATGCACGACGTACGGGTGCAAAGTTCTTTGTGGTTGTGCACAGGTTCTAGCGAAGTTTTCTTTTGCACTGACGGCCGCAAGAAGATTGACAGGAAGGGGGCATTTCAGGGAGTGTTTGCAAAAACACAGGCGTGGCTATTCGTTCGCTGGGCGGGTGTATGACATCAAATCCGGACACGAATAGGTTGATCGCAAGCACTGAGTAGGTTCAGAGCTACTCAGAAACTGCACAAACTGTTTTTGCAGAACTCGGCTGCACATGTGTTCGCACTTCTGCTAAGCTAAAATACACTCCCCAGTGGGCGGCGGCATAGCGTTTGCATGGCTGCTAAAACTAGCTAGCGAGCGATCAACTCGGAATGAACCCCATTGTCAAAGCAGTGAAAGAAACAATGCAGCCTTTATTCTTAGAACAAGCACAGACTCAAGCTGCTGCGCTGCAACAAGCTGTTCTTGACACGTAAAGCCAGTACAAGCAGCTTGCCAAGAGAATCCTTCAGGTGGAGCATACTGCGGGTGAAAACTTTCAGAAGCTTGCTGAACTTTCTGCTGTGTCCTCCTTAGAGAAATGTGAGGTGCAGATTTGGTCAAAGCTTGGCGATCTTGAAAATAGATTGCGCCGAAACAATCTCAAGCTCATTGGGCTTCCTGAATCTGTTAAGGGAGAAGCTTTGTTCCACTTTCTGCTGCAAACCTTACCTGAGCTCCTGGAAATCCCTGATATCTGCTCTGACCTAGTCATTGAGCGGGCACACAAGACAGGTCCGTATCACTCCTCCTCCTCCTCCAGGCCGAGGTCTGTATTGTTTCGCTGCCTCAATTTCCTCCATAAGGAATCCATGTGGTCTGCCTCCAATTGCAAGAGGTACCTGATATGGGAGGACTCTAGGCTTTTGATTTTTTAAGACTTTTCCCCGGAACTTACAAGGCTTAGAAAAGCGTTCTCACCATGCTGCACTAAATTGGCCCAGGCAGGCCATAAGTTCACCCTCCTGTACCCTGCAAGATTGAGGATCTTTGATGGTACCTCCTTCAAAGACTTTACCAACCCTGTGGATACCAAGGCCTTTCTCTCTGAAGATTTTGCAACTGGTTCTGGTGCTGATTGAATAACTCTTTCCTTCTCATCTCTACCACCCTGATGGAATATTGCCTCCTGTGTTGTGAACCACACCATTCTTCTATTTGTTCCTGAACTCACACATATCTGCTGCTAACGTGGAACAGACTGTTCTGTTGTTTCACACTGTCCTATCGGTGATGTATAACTGACTCAGCACTGCCATATTTTTTTTTCTCAACTTCTCTTTTTATGCTCTGAGAATATTATGGTATCCTAGGTTATACCTAACAAATTATTATGTTATATTTGCTTTGTATTGTATTGGTCCTTTTTATTGGGCTACTTCTATGTTTTCTTGTTTAGGTGGTTTGCTACTGTGGTGGATGGCTAGGAGTTTCCTACTCCGTGACTCACATTTCTTTATACTCTATGTGATCACTGTGAAGCCTTTGTTTGTTGGACTCTGGAGTGGTACCTTTGGGGGCTCCTCCTTCTTCTGTTTGTTTTTTCTTATATGTTTACTTACCCCCTCCTCCTCCCTTTTCTTCCTCTTGTGTCTCCCATTCCTCCCTCCTCCTGATATACCTGGTTAGTACGTTGTTTGTGATCTTACTATTTTTAGCAATTATTTGTTATGACATTCATTAAGGTGGGAACATGGAATGTTTATGGTATCCACTCCCCCGTCAAGAGGAAAAAACGGCTTGTGTATTTAAACAGACTTCATATGGACTTAGTGTTTTTACAGGAGACCCTGAGGCTCAGAAACTGGGTACACTGGGATAGAAGGTGATCTCTGACGCTCCTTACACATCTAAGGCCAGGGGTACCCTTATATTGGCTAAACGTAGTTTACATATTGATATTATTTCTTTTGTTATAGACCCTGCCGGCAGATACCTTTATATTGGAGGTTAAAATACTTACCATGTGTTATCTGCTCAGTTTATGCACCTAACTGTGGGCCTAATTCAGACCTGATCGTAGCAGCAAATTTGTTAGCAGATGGGCAAAACCATGGGGGTCATTCCGAGTTGATCGCACGTAGCAACTTTTTGCTGCCCGTGCGATCAACTAGACGCCGCCTATGGGGGAGTGTACTTCTGCATAGCAGGGATGCAAACGCTTGTGCAGCACTGCTATGCAAAAAAAGTTTCCTGTAAAAGAAGACCAGGGTAAGAGTTACTTACCCTGTGCGGTCGATCCAGCGATGCAGGTCCCGGAATTGACGTCAGATATCAGCCCTCCAAACGCCTGGACACGCCTGCATTGGACTCACCACTCCCCGAAAATGGTGAGTTGCCGCCCGGTTCCGCCTTCCTCCTGTCAATCTTCTTGTGGTCACTGCTGCGACCGCTTTCCTTGCTAGCGGCGTCACTGCCTGGCGACAGCCGTCGCCGGGCAACGATGCGCCTGTGCAATGCCGCCACTGTGCATGCGCAGTTCTGACCCGATCGCATGGCTGCGAGGAAGCACAGCGAGCGATCGGGTCGGAATGACCCCCCATGTGCACTGCAGTGGGGGCAGATATAACATGTGCAGAGAGAGATAGATTTGGGTGGGGTGTGCTCAAACTGAAATCTGAATTGCAGTGTAAAAATAAAGCAGCCAGTATTTACCCTGCACTGAAACAATATAACCCACTCAAATCTAACTCTCTCTGCACATGTTATATCTGCAGTGCAGAGCCGGCCCTAACCAAAATGATGCCCTAGACAAGATTTTGGCTGGTGCTCCCTAGCACCACCGCTAGTTCCACCTCTGACCCTGCACCCCTTTCCCAGCACCATCACCCCTCACCCATTATTTTGGTTTTCCCACCCCCTATATTTTAAACACGAACATTGTGCACATATGGTACACAGCCCAAAAAGGTGTGTGTTTTTGCTGGCAAGGGGCATGGCCACACAATAGTGTCCCCAGTTCAAATTATGCCACACAATAGTGCAACTTTATTAACAATTTATCATGTGATATTGTCCCTAATTCATGTTACATCACACAGTAGTACCAGTTTACCTTATATACGTTACTCCTCACAGTAGTGTCCCTTATTCACATTACATAACACTGAATTGCTCCTTATGGCCCTCATTCCGAGTTGTTCGCTCGCTAGCTGCTTTTAGCAGCATTGCAAATGCTAGGCGCCTGCCCTCTGGGAGTGTATCTTAGCTTAGCAGAATAGCGAACGAAAGATTAGCAGAACTGCTACTAAATAATTCCCTGCAGTTTCAGAATAGCTCCAGACCTACTCCTACACTGCGATCACCTCAGTCCGTTTAGTTCCTGGTTTGATGTCACAAACCACTCCCCCGTTTCTCCAGCCACTCCTGCGTTTTTACCTGGCACGCCTGCGTTTTTTAGCACACTCCCTGAAAACGGCCAGTTTCCGCCCAGAAACACCTACTACCTGTCAATCACACTTCGATCACCCGAGCGATGGAAAAACGTCACTCGAGCTTGTGTAAATCTACAAAGTTTTGTGTAAAAGGACTTAGTGCATGCGCGCTGCGTACCATGCGCATTTTTGCCATTTTTTTACTTAATCGCTGCACTGCGAAAATCGGCAGCGAGCGATCAACTCGGAATGACCACCTATGCACATTACACCACACCATATTGCTCTTTATTCACACTACACCACACAGTAGTGCCGTTTCTATATGTTACGCCACACAGTCGAGCATCTTATACACATAAAGCCACACATTAGTAATGCATTTATACACATAATAACACACAGTAATGCCACTTACATATATTACACACATTATTAATGTCTTTATAAGCATAATGCGCCTTACACATTATGCCAACCTTTATTAATGCCCTTATACACATAATGTCCCTTACACATATACCACACATTATTAATGCCCTTATACACATAAAGACAAACATAATGTCCCTTACACATATGCAACACATTATTAATGCATTTATACACATGACACACTTATTTCCCCTTACACATATGCCGAACACTATTACACAACCAACCCACTCACACAAACACAGCACTCACATGGCCTCTAACACTGTGACCTCTGCCTCTGCTTGGATACAAATGTGTCCTCATAAATCTTGCCTCAATGCACCATGCAGCAGGAGATGCCTGGCGTAAGTCAGCTGGCAACTCTGCTAACGGCAGGTGCCTATTTTTGATGAAAATGTATCTTATTTGCATTGCTATGTGGCTAGGATGCACAAGCAGCTTCTGCTGATTAAAATGAAATGCTGCATGCCTATATACTGTGTGCGACTGTGGCTGTATCTCCATACGAAATGCTACACACAGAATATAGGCATGCCACATATTTTAATCAGCAGAAGCTACTTGTGCCCCTAAGCATGCCAAATGCCCTAGGCAGTTGCCTAGTTTGCCTATGCTTAGGGCCGAATCTGCTGCAGTGCACATGGTTTTGCCCATCTGCTAACAAATTTGCTGCTATGATCAGGTCTGAATTAGGCCCTTATACTCTAAAGCATTTTTAGGGACCATCTCACTAAGTTATACCTGTATGCTTCTATACCTATGCTTCTTGGAGGCGATTTTAACATTATTGTTTTCAGATATTTGGACACTAACTCCTCTGCTCATGCATGCTTCCCTTCCAAACTTGGTATCCCATTTTTGGCACAACAGCTCAAGATCACAGATGTGTGGAGACTTTTGCACCCCACAGACAGGGAGTACACCTGTCTATCTGCTGCAGATAACGTTATGTCCAGAATTGACTTTCTTTTAATTTCAGATGGTTTGATACCTAACGTTGTGGATTCTTGTATGGAACCCATGTCCCTGTTGGACCACTCCTTGGTCTGGATGACTATCAATATGTCTTCAGACTTTGGTTCGTTTAAATGTTGGCGTTTTTCCACTGCCTTTTCTTCCTCCCTGAAGTTCCGTAATAAACTGGAGGTGTTTTGGGAGGAGTTCAGAATGGATAATGAACATATGGCCCTTAGTGACCCTCTGACATTTTGGCAGGCCTCTAAAGCAGTCATACGAGGTAGACTTATTGAATATGTGGCTTCCAGGAAGAAATTCTTCCTGTCCGAAATTAAACGCTCTCAAGTAAACTTAACGGTGGCCTACCAAAATTCCAAATGTTGCTCTCCCCCCCCCCCCCCCTTCCTTTTAAAAAATTGTATTTGGTGGCTAAATCTCAAATTAATGCAGTACTTGCAGCTAAGGGAGATAGACACACATTCCACAAAAATCATCGGTTTTATCGGTTTGGTAATAAAACGGGACGTCTCCTTTCCAATCTTCTGAAGGGATCTGCCCTGGACTCTCTGATACACGCACTGAGATGCGCTGATGGCTCTCTTGCGTCGAAGTCTAGTGATCTGGCTCAGATTCATACAGAATTTTATTATGATATATACAGCCAACCTCCTATCAATGACCTTCCATAGCCTCTTTTTGGGAAGCTCGTCTACTCCCTGTGGTCCCTCCTGACCTGTTAGACAATATCTGCTCCCCTATCACTAAGGTGGAAGTTGAGAAAGCTGTAACGCATCTTAAAATATTTAAGGCCCCGGGTCCCGATGGATTCTCGAGAGAATATTGTAAGATTCTGTCAGATAGATTGGTTGATTCCCTGACTATGATGTTTAATACCAATATGACGTCTCTCACTGCACCACGTTACTTTACTAATGCCCTGATTCGCCTAGTCCCTAAACCAGGTAAGGACCTCATCTACCTGGGTCCTATTGCCCCATATCTCTACTTAACGTGGATTATAAACTGTTCACAAAAATGATTGCAGATAGGATAAAGGTCCTGCTTTCCTCTATTATTCACCCAGACCAAACGGGCTTTATTACAGGTCGACACTCCGCGGGGAATATCCGTAAGGTTATAGCTGTGGCGAACTGGTTATGCTACACTGGGAGTCCTGACCCGCATTATATCCTATCCCTAGATGCTGAGAAAGCATTTGACTTTGTTAGCTGGGTTCACCTTTTTACCACATTGCTGAAGTTTGGATTCCCACTGGAGCTGGCTGCAATTCTATAGACTCTGTATTCCTCCTCTGCCTCCCGCATTATCTGTAATGGCTTTCTCTCTGACCACATTCTATTACAGAGAGGAACTAGACAAGGGTGCCCACTGTTGCCCTGATTATTTGCCATAGCCATCGAACCTCTAGCCATTGCATTATGACATCGTACTGCATACTCAGGGATTAAGATACAGGATAATAAATTGAAAGTTAGTCTCTTTGCGGATGACATGTTACTTTTGGTTTCTAAGCCTGAGGCTTCCTCTCCTATCATAATGCAGGAAATTGGCGACTTTGGTTCTTTTGCAGGCTACCGGGTGAATGCATTGAAGTCTGAACTCTTCCCACTTACTCCAGCGGCTTTCTCCCCTGCCCTTTCTCAATTCCAATTGAATACTACCAAATTTAAATATATGGGAGTGTATGTCCCAGTTCATCTCTCTGACTTATATACTGTTAATTACACACCGGTCCTGTCTAATATTGCCAAGTTCCTCACAACTTGGTCCTCACTTCCCCTCTCCCTATTAGGCAGGGTTGCAGTTTTGAAGAGTATTGTTTTCCCTAAAATCTTCTATCTCCACCAAATGTTGCCTCTGAAACCTTCCAAGTATTTACAAATTCTTGTGGGATAATAAAAAACATAGAATCTCCTTAGCCAAACTTATGCTGCCTCGTAAAGATGGTGACTTAGCTGTTCCCGATCTCCTAGCCTTCTTTAGGGCTGTGTCCTTCCGATACATTGCCGATTGGCTATTAACCGCTTCTTCCTATGTCAATTATGATTTGGAACAAGCTTTAGTCCATCCTTATGAACTCAGGGCATTGCTCCGTTACCCTAAATCTTCGCTACCCTCTCCCCTCCATTCTAATATATTATTTTGGGACTCTTATGTATCATGGTGGACTATTTGCAAGGCAGTGGGACGAAACCCTGAATATTCCCCGTTTATACTAGAGATGGGCGGCTGGCACTTTTCGTGTTTTGCGTTTTGGTTTTGGTTCTAATTCCATTTTCGTATTTGGTTTTGGCTTGGTTTTGTGAAAACCACCCTTTCATGTTTTGGTTTTGGTTTTGGATCTGGATGATTTCTGAAAAAAATATAAAAATGACTAAAATCACAGAATTTGGGGGTAATTTTGATCCTACGGTATTATTAACCTCAATAACATTCATTTCCACTCATTTCCAGTCTATTCTAAACACCTCACACCTCACAACATTGTTGCACCGAGGTGGCTGTATGACTAAGCTAAACGACACAGGTATGCAGTACAAACAAATGGCCCATCTAGGAGTGGCACTGCAGTGGCAGACAGGAGGGCAGATATAAAAAAAAGGCTCGAAACAGCACATGATGCAAATAAGAAAAAGAGGTGCACCGAGGTTGCTGTTTGACTGAGCTGAGCGACACAACAACCTGGCCCATCTAGTAGTGTCACGCAGTGACTGAATGTTGAAAGTGGGCCGCAGTTGTTTGGTCCACTGACAGCATCTCCTGCACCCCCCTGTCATTTTTCAAAAATTCTGCAATTGGTGGACTTATACTTATACTTCAGTACCCCAGGACTAATACAGCAGTACCCCTGGATTCATATGGCAGTGTCAGACAGGATGGCACTTTTCAAAAACTAGGCCCCAAACAGCACCTCATGCAAAAATGTCGAAGAGGTGCAATGAGGTAGCTGTATGACTAAGCCAAGCGACACAAACAATTCCCACTGGAATTATACATCCAAATCACTGGAATTATATGTCCGAATCACTGGAATTAAATGGCAAAATCACTGGAATTATACGTCCAAATCACTGGAATTAAATGGCAAAATCACTGGAATTATACTGCAAAATCACTGGAATTATACTGCAAAATTACTGGAATTATACTGCAAAATCACTGGAATTATACGTCCACATCACTGGAATTATACTGAAAAATCACTGAAATTAAACATACAAATCACTGGAATTAAATGGCAAAATCACTGGAATTATACGTCCAAATCACTGAAATTATATGTCCAAATGACTGGAATTATACGTCCAAATCACTGGAATGAAATGGCAAAATCACTGGAATTATACGTCCAAATCACTGGAATTAAATGGTAAAATGGAGGTTGAGGGCTTCCATCATCATATGAAGCTGAACTACTAGTCATGAACATAGGCCAGGGCCTTAGCCATTCCTTGCTACTCTGTGCATAAATGGCATATTGGCAAGTTTACGTTTCTCCTCAGACCATTTAAATTTATTTTTTTGGGTCTTTTTACTGAACTTTGGCTTTTTGGATTTTACATGCCCTCTACTATCATATTGGGCATCGGCCTTGGCAGACGACGTTGATGGTATTTCATCGTCTATGTCATGACTAGTGGCAGCAGCTTCGGCACTAGGAGGAAGTGGTTCTTGATCTTATCCCTATTTTGTTCTCCATTATTTTTCTGGCATTATATAACACAATATGCGGCACAGGAGAGCGTACCCCTGCACCTCATAGGGCAAATCCTGTAAAAATTATTTGGATTACATATTAATAACCCCTTTATTTGGATTAAAAAATATACAGCACAGGACAGCACCACTGAATTTATATGGCAGAACCACTGGACTGATGCATATGGCAGCAGAGGACAACACCACTGTGAATGGTCACTGGACTGACTGATGCACAGGACACTAGCACTGGTCTGATGCAGGACAACACAGATAATTATACAGCAGCACTGGGCATATGACAGCCGATGACACCACCACTGTGAATGGTCACTGGACTGACTGATGCACAGGACACTAGCACTGGTCTGATGCAGGACAACACAGATAATTATACAGCAGCACTGGGCATATGGCTGCAGATGACACCACCACTGTGAATGGTCTTTGGACTGACTGATGCACAGGACACTAGCACTGGTCTGCTGCAGGACAGCACAGCTAATCGTACAGCAGCACTGGGCATATGACAGCAGATGACACCACCACTGTGAATGGTCACTGGACTGACTGATGCACAGGACGCTAGCACTAGTCTGATGCAGGACAACACAGCAACACTGTAAGGGACTTATTATACAGCAGTACTGGACATATCGCAGCATGGGACACAAGCACTGTGACTGGCAGATTCAGCACAAGACACGGACACTGAGAACACTGAAAGAATGGAGAGGACCTCTCTACACTCTCCAATGCTGGAGTGAAAATGGCGGGGACGCGCTGCTCCTTATATGGAATCCAAACCCTGCGAGAATCCGACAGCGGGATGATAACGTTTTGCCTCGTTCGGGTTTCCAAGTCAGGCGGGAAAACCCAAGCCTGACTCGGATCAGGGCTTGAATGGTGAAGTTCGGTAGGGTTCGGTTCTCAGAGAACCAAACCCGCTCTTCCCTAGTTTATACCTTCCTGTGGTAATCCATGTTTTACCCCGTCTCTTGATAATGTGAAGCACTTCCACTGGAAAGCAAAGGGAATTTCTATTATTAGAGACGTCTTTGACTCTGGAGGGATTTTACTGTCATTTCAGGATTTAATGGATAGGCATGGTGTACCCTCGGCTGATTTCTATACGTACCTTCAATTACGTCACTATGTGCAATCTCTCCCCCTTCCTCCTGTGCATGAGCAGAGCAGTGACCCTTTATTATCTCTCTTACTGAGATTTAAAAAATTCTCCTACAAAACTCAGTGGTTGTGTTGGGTCCTGTTGCCAAGTAAACCTGACGTCCTCTGGCCTGCAGCAATATATAAGTGGTCTTCTGACTGGGCCTGGGCCCCGAATTCAAAAGACTTTTTGTCCCCCTAACTGCAAATTTTTAAAACTCTGCATTCGTCACAACTTCAAGAAATTCATATTATATTTCTACACCGTGTGTATGTTGCTCCGGGCTAGAGGAAACACATGGTTCCCACTGAATCCGGACACTGCCCTAAATGTAA
Organism: Pseudophryne corroboree; assembly: GCF_028390025.1. Taxonomy (NCBI): domain Eukaryota; kingdom Metazoa; phylum Chordata; class Amphibia; order Anura; family Myobatrachidae; genus Pseudophryne; species Pseudophryne corroboree. Next base: position 298,212,904 of record NC_086449.1, read on the forward strand.
AGCACCCAATACTCTTCTAATGCATAGCTTCTGGCATTGTTCCAAGGTCAATAAGTTTTGGCACAAAGTTTTATGGTATATCGCTTCCACCTTCCATGTACATCTCCCTATGGTTCCGGTCACTATTTTAGGACTGCATACCTCCAGATGGAATTTACCCCTATCCCAGATACCTCTGTAAACGCTGGTTTACTTACAGGACTAAAAAGCATATACCTTAAACACACTTGATACACTTTAATATTGAGCTGCTGCGGCCACAGTAATTAACCTTTCACCTTTATGTTATTCACAAACCTTACGTACACAAAGTTGCACAGCGTACGCACTCTGTGTACGTACGCCTAAAGGGCGTAGTGACTACACAGTTTGCGTACACAGGCCTATACACTGTTAGCACAATGCAGCAGCCCGAGTGGCTGTAAATACACTTTAATACCTTAGCAGGGAAAGGAAACACGACACCAGATTGTATTTAAAATGAAGGGTTCCAACACACGAACATATTATTACTGAAAGGGGGTTACAATAACAATACAATACAATAGAATAATGGCTACAGTCAATGGTACATATGTGTTTGGTTTTCGCCTGCGCTTCCCAGTCTGGTCCTCAGTCATCTGGGTAGAAGACCTTTAGAGTCTGTGATAGTGACCTGGCATGCAGCTGGCTCTTTATACAGTGGATTAAAACATAATACAATAGACACTGTGTGCTCTTCTTCCATTGGTTTGGGGTGGGACATATCTTGTGCACCGGGGATCATTGGTCAGCTCAAGAAGTGGGCGATGGCTAAGACTTGAAATGTGATTTCTGTTGTTTGCATCTGAGTTCCCGCCCCATGACCAGTTAAACCCATCACATTAATCATACATAAATCTGGTATTATTAATAACTTAACGTGGTAATATATGATAATATTCTTATTCCCACCAGATTAATGTTTACGTGACTCTGAACAATATGATCCCACACATGATATGATTATCTAATTCCATCCTCAAGATATACATATATCCACAAATATTTATATATATATATATATATATACATACATACATACATACATATACACACACACATACTCCTGCTATTACAATTTGTTAGGAATTATATATATATATATATATATTTAAATATACATATACAAACATATACATCTCCAAGAGTTTAGACTATGAATGTTATTACCTCAGGTTTCTAAATGTCTGGTTTGTATATTTGTTAGCTATTGCTAATTGAGTTTCTCCTCAGCCTAGGTTCCTGGGTATTGTCTTTTTGTTTGTCTTGTCTTCAGACAAGACAATGACAATCCAGTATTTATTGTTGTCGACAGAAACTGGGCTACCCTAGAATAATAGGAGTAAACAAAGGTGTTTGTCTTCTTCATAGAATTTCAAAGCTTTGTGTAAATAAGGCCATTGTATTTGAGTCTCTGGGAGTTTAATTTATGTGTGACCGATCTTCATGCTATTAGAAGAGGAAGCAGACAGTGGGGGATTTATGCAATATATGGATTAGATACATGATATGTCTTTGTGGCTTTTCAATGCGAGTACAAATTCCACTGTAATTACTCATACCACGCGCTAATGCGCAAGACCGCGGAAGCGACCATATGCAAATTGCGAATATGTGCACGCACGGCCGAATAGGTACACACACGGAGGTCATCTATGTGGTGTTTGTACGTAATGTGTGTACTGTAATATTTTCTGACTTCGACAGTCCACCCTTTGGCAGTCATCAATAACTGCCACTAACTAATCAATAAACAGGAAAAATGCATTACCTATACAATATATACAAAAGCTTGGATGATCGGGGGAGAGTTGTAGGTGGGAAATGTATGACCTAGTGGGATAGTAAAAAGCATGTATGTATGAATCCATGTCTGAGGGGCATGTATCATCGTGCCATATATGTTCTAAATAAGCTTCGAGGTATTGCGAAGTATATATTAAATCCTTCTCATCCCGTATTAAGGGTCTGTAAATGGGCCAACAAACACTACCGAGCTCTTTTCGGCTTCTTGTGCCAACAAATGGGGTGCACATTTAGTTGAGGATACATGGAGGGAGAACATATGTGAGTGCTAGTATATGTGGATATCACCTGTCGACTATGTGTGCCATTAACTGGAGGTTGAAGAGATGAAGATAAGACACATATTAAAAATACATTCACATAAACATTTTGGGTACGGCTGACGTCTTTTCCAGTTGGATGTATCTGGGCAGAGGGGAGACAGAGAAAAACGGGTGAAAGAAACTGGCCATGAAATTCATTTTTACAATCCTTATCATAACACTGTCTCTATGGATGGATCGTAGATTAAATCTGCTGCTATAACAGCACCCTCGCTCCTTAGACTCATCAAATTTGTGCCGTGCTTGCGCCGTGATAGAATTTGAACACACCTAAATATCAAACCAATAATTATGATGACTCCCAGGATACAAAGGAGAAACTTCCCCACACTCATAATGACATTTTCAGCCCACTCTCCTAAACCTGAGAACCATTTGCGTGGGTACAACCATGAGACCCAGCCGGTCAGTTCATTACTCACAGTCGCAAAGGTAAAGTTGTGTTTCCTCCTGAACTCCCACTTCAACTGCAAGATCTCGTCCATCTTCTGATCGATGATCTCCGTTGGGTCGTCAGTGCTGTTCGTAATATATGTACAGCACTTCACACCATATTGAGTTGCCAGAGTAACACAGTACCCACCTGTCTCGGCTGTGACATAATTAAGGACCATCCTGTGCTGAATCAGTTCCTTCTTGTAGGCTTGTAACTCCCTTCCTGTGTACCTGAAGGTGTCATCATACATCTCAGTGATATTGAGTTTGGGGTGTGGGTGCAGGGAGTTGGCGCTGGAAGGACTGGAAGGACTCGCGGCGGGACCGAAGAGCGGGAAGACGCTGAATAAGCATGCTGATTGGATAAAAGAAACCTTGACGTGCAGACTGAATACACCTCCTACAGTGAGTAGCGGTACGCAGTACAGCTTACAAAGATACCTTGATGTGTTTATATCTACACCCCTTATTGTAAGTTAGGTACGCTGAAAATTCCAGCACCATTTTCTAAAGAAACCCCTATGTGTTTCCAACCTTTCTCACTTTTGTAAGTGAGGTACGATTGATCTACCCAAGATCCCTCCCTATCCAAAAAAAAGTGATTCACCATCCGCATTGAGGCTTTCAAAAAAACCCAAATTTGCCATTTTGTGTTTTTCATAACATTACGCCGTTTGACTGCATCACCCCTGGAGGAAAAATCATCCTTCGCTCAGAAATCAGAACTTCACTGAAAACATCCAGGGTCGTTTGACTATATCATTCCTGGAAGAAAAATCATCCCTCTCTCAAGAATCAGAAATTTACCGAAAACTCCTAGATAAGTATTTTTATTTATTTTTTCCATTCCTCCTAAAAACCCATAACTCTCCAGCTGAATCATCAGCTTCCTTTCCCACCCCTTCCAGCGCCAACTCCCTGCACCCACACCCCAAACTCAGTCTTACCTCTTTGGATTATCCTGGGATTAATCCAGCGGTGCAAGAGAGAGGCAGCAGGTATATCCACTCATCAGTAGCGCCTCTTCCATTCTACCAAATCTCTGTCCAAATTGTTCTATATCTCAGTGATATTATCTATCAAGTTCGCTAGCGCATGGATATACTTAGAATTTATAGTTCCTCTGGCAGTACGGGTAATGTCTAATGCGAGAAGGAACTGAATCCCGGTGGATTCGTGGATCAAATCAGAGGCTGCGTGCTCTGCCCTATCTATGAGGTGTCTCTTGATGATGTGTTCATAGTGAGCATGAGTATAAGGAGCCTGAGCACTGCAGTGAACGTCTTTCATTTTATCATGGGTTATGGTCATGACCTCCGGTAGTACTCTCCCAATATAACACAATCCCTCTGAGCTCGGGGCAAGCCACTTGTACGCCTTCCTCCCACATATGAAATAGGCATCATCTGGGAGAACATAGGGGACAAAATGTAACATCACCATATTGCAAACTTTACAAGTAAAGAAACCAATCCCTAGTTCTCCCATCTGCTCAGTACAAGTGTCGGGCTGGATGATATGGGCACAATACCCTGACGATACTTTTCCAACCCACATGGTCTTGCTTCCACGGGTATACCTATACCGAAAATACCTCCCACTGTTGGTTATTTGGCGTACAAGTTCAGCAGACAATATCCCTTCACAGTGCCTCCGAGCTCCATGACTACCAGAGCGCTTACTGATGCCAGCCTTTACTCGAGTGATGTGCTGCTCCTGAGATCCTACAAATTCGTGCTCGCCATCAGAACCCATTCCAGATCCCCGCTCGACCTCTCTGGGACCCTCACCAAAGCAAATTGTCCTGATCAAAAACAGAATTACTAACAGAACCCGAAAGGCAGTCTCTTGTGATAGATCCATTTCGTTAGGGGAAAGAAGGAAAATAAGAACGAGAAAAGAATGGAAAATGCAGGGGGAGGTGAAAAAAGAAAATGGTGCGACAACCGTCCTAGATCTTGTTGCTCTCTGTGCTCAGGTGCCTTTCAACAGTCCTGCCTCTCAACTTTCCCGGAACAAACACTCTAGTGATACGAGGTTCTCTTTGCTCTTTGAACACACAGTTCACTTTGAACTCACACAGTTACCAAACTACTTTGTCACGAGTTCTCTTCCGGGTCAGCGACCTTCTTGCAGTGGGACGAGTGGACCCAAGTCTCTCTTTCGGCGACCTTCAATGCTGTCGTGCTGGTTAACAAGACTTGATATGGTCCTTCCCACCTGTCTATGAGGCAACCTGAGCGTAAGAAATTTTGAATCGTCACATAATCCCCAGGCTCAATGTCATTACAATTACTGTTCGGTAGGTCAGGAATCACCAGCTTTAAATTTCTTTGTTGATTTTTCAGCTGCTGCCTCATCCCAACCAAATATTTCACAGTCACTTCATTATTACATTTCAAATCATCCTGGGGGTCTATCATTACATGAGGTTGTCGACCAAAAATAATTTCAAAGGGTGATAAGTTAAGCGGAGACCTGAGAGTGGTTCTGATGCTGTACAACGCTAGTGGCAAAGCTTCTGGCCACAACAATCCAGTTTCAGCCATTAATTTGCTCAGCTTCCCATCAGTTTGCACATGACCTGAAAGACTTCACCTGTAAAATGGGTACCCCTATCACTTTCACTTACTCTAGGGATACCATATCTACACACAAATTCCTGCACAATTTTCTTTGCAGTGAACGTAGCAGTATTTGTGGCAGCAGGGAACGCTTCTACCCAGTTGGAAAATACATCAAAACAAACTAACACATATTTCAAATTCCTACAGGGTGGTAACTGTATGAAGTCGATTTGTATTACCTGAAAAGGTCCGTCTGTAGGAGGGATATGGAATGGCTCTGTTGGTATTGTCTTTCCAATATTCTGCCTCAAGCAAGTATAACATGTCATTGCTCTCTTACCTGCATGAGAATAGAATCCTGGCACACACCAGTAGGCTCTCATCAGCCTGCACATACCCTCTTTGCCTAGATAAGTCAGACCGTGTGCCACCTCAGCTAGACTTGGAAGGTATGCTCTGGGGTCTACTGGCTTACCGTGTCCACCTGTCCACAGTCCAGAGGACTCCTGGCCATACCCCTTTGTCCTCCAGACTGCCTTTTCCTGTAGGGAACACAAATTTTTCATTTTAATGTACTATCGTGTGTTATCAGTTGTATGAAGTAAACCATCTCTGGATGAGAGAAGAGAGGGGAAAAATAGTAAATAAAAAATAAAATTTCAGGTTTGGCATTCACCAACAGGCTGTCACACCATCATGCATATCGGTGTCTGTGCACAGTCTCCCTTCACCAGTATTCTCATTCTCCACCCTTTGTGCATGACCAGGCACACTGCATTAATACTGGTGTCCTTAGGTCCTAATGCTGGTGAGATATACTGGATTTGGGCAGAGCTCTAAAGGACCGAGTAGGCATGTGGCATTTGAACTGTGATCGGGTCCATGTATTGTACCCTCCTGTCGGTTAGCGTAAGAGATGAGGAGGAAACTTTGAAGAAAAATCACACAGAGGTTAGTAACAGATAGGTTTGTAGAGGCAAAGAGGATTTTATAAAATTTGACAACTGGAATGGGCACTATGGGGAAGTGATTCTCTACTGTCTACACCCCTAAAAAAAATTCTATGTGTCGTATCTCTACTGGGACTATCCCAGCCATCAATCCAGTGTCCTGTCCATCCTAAGTTCATAGGGAAGCCGGTATCTGTGAGATAATTTCCTCTACCTGTGATGGACATGAATCTAGAACCGTGAAATGCAACATTAGTCTTCGTGGGTATCCAACATACTTTGTGCTTCCTGGGCGGAAGCACGCTATATGTATACCATCTCTAACAAAACTCCTGTTAAGTTAATCAGGGGCCATTTCTGCTAGAGAAAGAAGCAAAAGTTTAAAGGCCTCATCTTAACCCCAGCAAGTTTTGCAAAAGGGTAAAGTTGCATTTATTCCGTTCTTCCCATTAACCGAATCTGTGTTTTCTATGTGGCTCGTGATTCCTTACTATATGTCCCTTGATCCCGTCTATGTGTTTAATAATGTGGCTTGTTTTCTCTGTCTAGGGGTCTATATTGACTATGTGTTCTACTACTCCTACAGTCTCTGGCAAAATGCCCTTTATTTCTACAAATGTAACATATTATCGGTCGTGATGTACCCCCAGGGGTCTGGGGTTTTGGCTGATGGGGCTTTCCTGTCAGAGCCTGTAAACTTATTGTCATCAGCTTCTCTTCCTGTTGTTTTCTGCACCTAGCAATATTCTTGTGGTGTTCAACTGCGCACTCTCTAAGACAAGCTACTGTGGCCCCTCTCCAATTAGGCAAAGATGTTTGTACCCTAGCCCTTACTGTCTTATTGAGTCCGTCCAATAGCACAGAGACAGCCACCTCCCTGTAATTTGCATTGTTCCCTGTATCTGATATCCCAATGTATCTATCCATTATTTGCAGGGCCCGATGGAAATATTCAGATGCCATTTCATTTTCCCTCTGTTTTATGGAGAAAATTCTTCTCCAATTAACAGTAGTGGGTAAATACAACTCTAGTTGCCTGTTAATTTGTTCCACAATCTCCTGATTGTTTCCGTCAGTCATAGGACTATACGACTCTAATCTACAATCAGTGATACATTTTTGGGTGTCAATATTAGGGGGTAGGCACGCTTTCAAAAATATCCGCCAATCTTTGTTAGCTGGTTCATGAGCATTACCTAGATCTCTGATATACTTCTGACATCTGGCTAAATGCTTCTGGGGATCGGGGAAGTCTGAAATGATTGACCGCAGCTCAGCTCTGGACCACGGGCAATACATTGCATTATTCCTGGTGAGGATTACTCCCTGACTATCGGTTCCCCCATTGGGAGTTACTATTTCCAAGACAGGATGCAATCCTACCATTCCGTTCCTAATCTGTTTGCTGTAAGGTGTTGTTGTCTCTGTGCAATGACCCGTCTCACACTTACCGGTAGTTGTGACCTCACCAGTTATTTCAGTGGGGAATACTGTTACTGCTCTAACTGGATGGACAGGCCCCACCTGAGTTTCCTGCAAGGCGACTGCCTGAATGAGAGCTGCGATTTGGCTGGGTCCTTCATCTTCTTGTGACCTATAACCTTGAAAAGACTTCAAAACAGGATACATCTTGCAAAAATTAGGGTTAATACATTTCTGTTGCATTATACTATCATTCATAGATATACCATTGACTGTAGCCATCTCTTCCCTCTCGACCTGTGTCGATAATGGTGTGTCTGTGTCCTCATTCCTGCTAGGTTTGGAACCTGCTTTGCGGGATTGTTCCCTTTGCATTTCCCCCTCTTGTTGCCATAGTTTTAAACAATCGAAATGTCTGATCCTTTGTTTTCTGGATTTAATTAGACATATTTTACTGCCTACATTCTGCAGTACCTCTGGTTCAAAGCTGCCCACCCTAGGGAATGATACCCTATCGTTGTCAGTCATATGTACCCATTCATCACAATAAACTTCAGTGTGTGGACCATATTTTCCACACATAATAAACCTTGCTGACCCTCTTGGCTGCAATTCTGCCTTCTCGGTCCCGAGTCTGACCTTCTCGGCCCCAACTCTTCTGCCTGAACCCTGGCTACCATACATCCCTTAGTTGAGCAACTGGCTCCCATAATTTACGGGTCTTGCCTTCTTGGCTAATCCCACAAATACCAAAATACTCAAGATAAGGCGACGGTGAAAGTTCTCCGAGCGCTTCCACCCACCCTCGCCCACGTTGGCCGACTACCATACACTGTCGATAGCGAAGGCAATGTACCCAACTTAGGGCCCCTAATTGACCTATATTTACTGGAAGTTTTTAGGAATAACTTACCCTTTCCAGTAAAGTATCTGTCGTTGGAGATTTTCCTGAGAGAGACCAGCGAAAACTCCCTATGTACTTTTTATACACAAATCACGCTTGCGTATGCTCTACACAGCGCTAATGATACCGCGATTTTACGCAAAAGCTCGTAAAAGGGGTATCAAGTTGTGCTATATATTGCACCCACAAATGCGCGGTCCAATCGCACAGCGTATAGGTACTTGTTACCTATCCGCCTTACGACCACTGGAATCGAATCCCAAGCTGCGAAACCTCAACCGGAGCGTATCACAAAACTATATGGGTCACAAAGTTCACAATTCCCAATTCCTTACCATGCTCCTGTGTAAGTCTCCTCACGACTTACGTATTCCAAATCCTATACTAACGTGAGTCAGCCGCCTCATGCCGCCAAGCCTCCACTCACTTGGTGTACCACACGACGGGATCCCGAATTCCCGGGGTTCAATACGTTCACTCCTACTTTCGCTCACTCAAATACACTTTGTTTTTCTGTACAGAAAATTTTCACTCATTCTGATTGGCAGCTTTACCCCCAGAGGCAATACAGTTTAAACAAAAGTTTTATACTAATCTGCTTTAGAAACCGAATAGTTTTGTGCTATTATAGCATAGCTACTGTCCCACCTTTTAACTAAACGACACTATTGTGTAATTTGTACTTAGCGCCCGCACTCTTACGCACTTTGCGTAAACACGCGACCGTGCGTGTCTTTTACGCTGCGTGCGCAGTCCTGTACATTGTCCGAGACACGTGTACAAAACCGTGCGTCCGCAATAAAACAAATCACACAACTCTATAAATGTGAGCAATACTACCTACTATTGCCCACTAGACACAACTTGTTCTGTATAAACTTTTATGCAGATCTGTGTTCGTGTCTTTACACTTACTTATACTGTTATTATCAATTTTAACTGTATAGCAACATATGTATCCGATTTCACACAGATCTAAATTAATGCAATAATCTATAATTTAAATGATATGATTCAGATTGGATAGCTATCTTGCAGAACATACACTGATATAAATATACACATAATTACAATAATAGTGTATATATATATATATATATATATATATAGAAATAGATATATATAAATAATTTACTGGCCCCCTCAGTGCTTCTAATTTGCATATCAAAGATGTTTTGCCTGCATGTACTAGTGGTTGAACCAGTTAATTAACATTTCAATGCCTATCTTATAGCAAACAGAGAGTTAACTAAATCCTGGTAAAGAAGAAGAAAAAAAAAAAGTTTTTTTTTCTGTGTGCAATTTCTTACACCAAGCCAAGCATTTATCTCACCATTTCTCTCTCACTAGGCCCAATTGAAACTATTTGTAATTAACTATGGCATGGGTTAAATAAATTCATTGGTTACTCATAAATGGTGCTTGATGTGACAAAGGAAACTGATTGTTCTGAGCAGACTGAAAATCAGCTATTTAGAAAGTGACCTTCCTAAAATGGCCACTGCTCCTCCCCCTGACACATTCATGAGGTTTACACAAGATGGTGGATAGGCCATGTGGTTAGTCCAAAATGGAGGACAGACCATGCGGCTTCCTTTGTCACAAAGAAATCACAAATTATACAAGCACCAGAAGTTATTTTAGGCCTGAGTTTTTAAAAAAAAAACTATATCAAGGCTATGCAGCAACTTTTAAATGTACTTTTAAATCTACTTAACAGATAAACAATCCAATCTGAATCAAACACAATATGACTTATTTGAACTTTGTTTTGCAACAATGTGAGAGGGTATGCAAAGCATCGGTGCCCTTTGTGTACGCTTTTTGGCGCCAAAAAATATTCACAGATTTTTTAAATAGCTTTTTTCCTGTTTTATGGGTTCTATCAGCATCTCTGCAGACCAGACAGAGCGGACGCAATCTAACAGCACACAAATAGGGTTTTCAGCACATCCATCGACCATGAAAAAGTTACGTAGGATGACTTTCTGCCCTTTGCTAATAGATTAAGTCTGCTATGACCTGTTAGGCTGTGAGCATGTGAAAACCGGACGATGCCCCCAATTGTAAATGCTGGTTTACTTACAGGACTAAAAAGCATATACCTTAAACACACTTGATACACTTTAATATTGAGCTGCTGCGGCCGCAGTAATTAACCTTTCACCTCTATGTTATTCACAAACCTTACGTACACAAAGTCGCACAGCATACGCACTCTGCGTACGTACGCCTAAAGGGCGTAGTGACTACACAGTTTGCGTACACAGGCCTATACGCTGTTAGCACAATGCAGCAGCCTGAGTGGCTGTAAATACACTTTAATACCTTAGCAGGGAAAGGAAACACGACACCAGATTGTATTTAAAATGAAGGGTTCCAACACACGAATATATAATTACTGAAAGGGGGTTACAATAACAATACAATACAATAGAATAATGGCTACAGTCAATGGTACATATGTGTTTGGTTTTCGCCTGCGCTTCCCAGTCTGGTCCTCAGTCATCTGGGTAGATGACCTTTAGAGTCTGTGATAGTGACCTGGCATGCAGCTGGCTCTTTATACAGTGGATTAAAACATAATACAATAGACACTGTGTGCTCTTCTTCCATTGGTTTGGGGTGGGACATATCTTGTGCACCGGGGATCATTGGTCAGCTCAAGAAGTGGGCGATGGCTAAGACTTGAAATGTGATTTCTGTTGTTTGCATCTGAGATCCCGCCCCATGACAAGTTAAACCCATCACATTAATCATACATAAATCTGGTATTATTAATAACTTAACGTGGTAATATATGATAATATTCTTATTCCCACCAGATTAATGTTTACGTGACTCTGAACAATATGATCCCACACATGATATGATTATCTAATTCCATCCTCAAGATATACATATATCCACAAATACTTTTATATATATATATATATATATATATACATACATACACACACACACACACACACACACTCCTGCTATTACAATTTGTTAGGAATTATATATATATATATATATATATATATTTAAATATACACATACAAACATATACATCTCCAAGAGTTTAGACTATGAATGTTATTACCTCAGGTTTCTAAATGTCTGGTTTGTATTTTTGTTAGCTATTGCTAATTGAGTTTCTCCTCAGCCTAGGTTCCTGGGTATTGTCTTTTTGTTTGTCTTGTCTTCAGACAAGACAATGACAATCCAGTATTTATTGTTGTCGACAGAAACTGGGCTACCCTAGAATAATAGGAGTAAACAAAGGTGTTTGTCTTCTTCATAGAATTTCAAAGCTTTGTGTAAATAAGGCCATTGTATTTGAGTCTCTGGGAGTTTAATTTATGTGTGACCGATCTTCATGCTATTAGAAGAGGAAGCAGACAGTGGGGGATTTATGCAATATATGGATTAGATACATGATATGTCTTTGTGACTTTTCCATGCGAGTACAGATTCCATTGTAATTACTCATACCACGCTCTAATGCGCAGGACCGCGGAAGCGACCATACGCAAATTGCGAATATGTGCACGCACGGCCTAATACGTACGCACACGGAGGCCATCTATGTGGTGTTTGTACGTAATGTGTGTACTGAAAATTTTCTGACTTCGACACCTCTCACCCCCTTTATATATGTATTACTGACCCTGGGGGAAAAAATCATTCTTAACCACTGGATTCTCCAAACCGCCCCTAGACTTGAGAACCTCAAATCCTTGCTTACCAACACATTATATTTGGAACGTCAGTCTACTCTTCCTGATCTAGAACATAATGCTCTTCAATTGTATTAGAGATGGAGCCCCTATATTGAGTCATTGAGCCCTACCCAACAGCAACATGTTCTACAATTTTTTGATTCTCTTAGTTGGGAATCCTACAGGAAAATTTGCCCACTTAGTTAAACAGTACAGCACATCCTGCACCACTTTTCAACATACCTTTTTTGCTAATTTTATGGTTCTGTAAAGACAGCGCCGCTCACTAGGTACTGTTCTCTCTCATATATTCCTTCCCTTCCTTCCTGCCCTACTTCTCATATCCCTGTCTTTGTCTCCTTTGTATTTGGTTTACTATTGATATTGTGTGTATTTTTGACTGTATGTAAACCATGCTTATGGCCCAGTTGTTTCTGTTCTCCAATGCTTCCCTGGTCTGTGTACCAGGATGTCCATGCTTTCAATGTGCTGACGATGTACTATGATTATGGGTTTCCTTTTTGTGTATTGGATGCTTCCTTATAATATCCGGACCCACAAGCATTTATTTTGTGGTTCTTATGTTTTGTCCTTTCTCTGTCTTTCTTGTTATTCTGAAAAATTTCCCAATAGAGATATAAAAAAAAAAAAAAAAAGGGATGTTGCCCATAGCAACCAATCAGATTCTACTTCTCATTTATCTAGCACCTTCTAGAAGATAATAGCTGGAACCTGATTGGTTGCTATGGGCAACATCCCATCTTAAATAGAACTCCCATCTTAGTAAATTTACCCCGTGGAGTCTAAAGTGGCATAAGTGTTCCTTAAGGACCTCCCCAAGGAAATATGGGTTTCACTGCTAATGCCACATAGAGCACAGGTATGAACTGGCAGAGATAGGTACTGATGGAAGGAACACGAGGCACATTGAGGATATGAGGAATGTTAGACACAAGGAGCCAGTAATGAACTTGCATGACACCAGGGACAAGAAAATGTACATGGACTTGCAGAATATAAGACACAAGAAACCAGAGCCATAACTAGACTTTTTGGTGCCCTGTGCCAGAGAGAGAATTGCCGCCCCCCATTTTTCCAATAGGGACATAAGGCGCATGCCCTCGTGGGGAAGGGGCATGACAAAATTGACCCCAGAGAAAGCCCATGCTATGATACCCCTTCCCACATACATACATATAATCGAGCAAATCCATTCAGTGTGCAGAAGAGCCGGATTGAGGGGGGAAATCTGGGGGTAAGTAACCCCAGGCCCCCGTCGTGAAAGGTCCATCCCGACACCTGCCACAGATCGGATCTATATTACCAATCTGATCTGTGGCGCTGCAATCACCAGTGACAGCCTAGGGATGGCTCTGCTGTCCAATGATATTTGAAGCTGTAGCCTGCGGCACCATGACTGGTTGGAGCGCAGGCTGCAGGGAGAAGGAAGCAGTGACCCTGGCATGCACAGCCTCAGTGCATGGAGATTGTTGTACTGGTCCTGGAGGAGGAAAGAAAAACGTGTAAGCTATGGCTCTCCACTTGTTCAGTGTGTGTGTGACTCGCAGACTGTCTTTGCCATCAGCACTGCAAAAGTAAGACAGGCTGCATTAACTTATTTTATGTTATGTATGAAATTTGAAGTTAAGGCTCTGTGTTATATATATATATATATATATATACACTGCTCAAAAAAATAAAGGGAACACTTAAACAACACAATGTAACTCCAAGTCAATCACACTTCTGTGAAATCAAACTGTCCACTTAGGAAGCAACACTGATTGACAATCAATTTCACATGCTGTTGTGCAAATGGAATAGACAACAGGTGGAAATTATAGGCAATTAGCAAGACACCCCCAATAAAGGAGTTGTTCTGCAGGTGGTGACCACAGACCACTTCTCAGCTCCTATGCTTTCTGGCTGATGTTTTGGTCACTTTTGAAAGCTGGCAGTGCTTTCATTCTAGTGGTAGCATGAGACGGAGTCTACAACCCACACAAGTGGCTCAGGTAGTGCAGCTCATCCAGGATGGCACATCAATGCGAGCTGTGGCAAGAAGGTTTGCTGTGTCTGTCAGCGTAGTGTCCAGAGCATGGAGGCGCTATCAGGAGACAGGCCAGTAGATCAGGAGATGTGGAGGAGGCCGTAGGAAGACAACAACCCAGCAGCAGGACCGCTACCTCCGCCTTTGTGCAAGGAGGAACAGGAGGAGCACTGCCAGAGCCCTGCAAAATGACCACCAGCAAGCCACAAATGTGCATGTGTCTACTCAAACGATCAGAAACAGACTCCATGAGGGTGGTATGAGGGCCCGACGTCCACAGGTGGGGGTTGTGCTTACAGCCCAACACCGTGCAGGACGTTTGGCATTTGCCAGAGAACACCAAGATTGGCAAATTCGCCACTGGTGCCCTGTGCTCTTCACAGATGAAAGCAGGTTCTCACTGAGCACATGTGACAGACGTGACAGAGTCTGGAGACGCCAAGGAGAACGTTCTGCTGCATGCAACATCCTCCAGCATGACCGGTTTGGCAGTAGGTCAGTAATGGTGTGGGGTGGCATTTCTTTGGGGGGGCGCACAGCCCTCCATGTGCTCGCCAAAGGTAGCCTGACTGCCATTAGGTACCGAGATGAGATCCTCAGACCCCTTGTGAGACCATATGCTGGTGCGGTTGGCCCTGGGTTCCTCCTAATGCAAGACAATGCTAGACCTCATGTGGCTGGAGTGTGTCAGCAGTTCCTGCAAGACGAAGGCATTGATGCTATGGACTGGCCCGCCTGTTCCCCAGACCTGAATCCAATTGAGCACATCTGGGACATCATGTCTCGCTCCTTCCACCAACGCCACGTTGCACCACAGACTGTCCAGGAGTTGGCGGATGCTGTAGTTCAGGTCTGGGAGGAGATCCCTCAGGAGACCATCTGCCACCTCATCAGGAGCATGCCCAGGCATTGTAGGGAGGTCATACAGGCACGTGGAGGGCACACACACTACTGAGCCTCATTTGTTTTAAAGACATTACATCAAAGTTGGATCAGCCTGTAGTGTGTTTTTCCACTTTAATTTTGAGTGTGACTCCAAATCCAGACCTCCATGAGCTAACAAATTTGATTTCCACTGATAATTTTTGTGTGATTTTGTTGTCAGCACATTCAACTATGTAAAGAACAAAGTATTTAATAAGAATATTTCATTCATTCAGATCTAGGATGTGTTATTTTAGTGTTCCCTTTATTTTTTTGAGCAGTGTATATATATACCAGATGGAGATATTCGGCACTCCCAATGTAGTAAGATGTACAGCTGTCACAACTGAGGGCCTGAGCTGACGGGAGGCAGCCTCAGTTGTAGGGGCTGAGATGTACCGGAACCTGGGAGGTTGTATCAGACCCCTGGACATGTAAGTAACATGAATAATAACTGCCCGAAGGCGTGACCACGACAACTTGGATAAAAGTCAATGATGTTTATTATGACAACTCCGCAACACAGCAGCAGTAAAAGAAAACGTAAAAGTCAGCAAAGAATAAATACAGTTCCTGGGTACTACAGGATGGCAGGAGCCACAGGGCACTGGTAGTGTGAGATAGTTCTTATGATCTTCTAGATGGAAAGTCCTTACCAGGCCCGACTGTAGCAATGGAGATAACCCAGGATTGTGCCAGCTGGTGTTCCAGGAAAAGCTGGGTTGCTGAAGATAAAACAGCTGCTGTGGATACTGGCTGGAACTAGACTGTTGTTAGCACGGAGTGGATACTGGCTGGAACCAGTTAAATAATAAATGAACTTGGGAGCGATGAAATATGAACTGAAATGTAGAACTTGAGAGCGGAGAAATAATAATACCGGTGGAGAGTGGTAAAGTGTAGAAAGGACACCGGCCCTTTAAGGGAAGCTGTACTCTGCTGGAAGCTGAGCTGGAAGCAGGTAATGTTGTAGCTGGAAACAGATGAATCCACAATGGATTGGAGAGTCAGGCTACACCGCAGGTGGAATGCTGGTGCGGGTCTCTATGGTGGAAGTCTTGAGACAGGAGCTGGAACCTGGAAGACAATCACAGGAGAGAGACAAACAGGAACTAGGTTTGACAACCAAAGCACTGACGCCTTCCTTGCTCAGGCACAGTGTATTTATACCTGCAGCAAGGAAGGGATTGGCTAGGCAATTATGCAGATTATCAATACTGAGAACAGGTTGGTGGAAATGATCAGCTGACAGAATCCAAGATGGCTGCGCCCATGCAGACACTTGGAGGGAAGTTTGGTTTGTAATCCATGTGGTAATGAAAACTGTAATGGCGGCGCCGGCCACCGGAGACAGGAGGCGCCAGGCTGACAGATGCACATCCAACCACGCGGACACAGCGGAGGCCGCGGCTGACGTAATCGCCACTCAGACACTCTGCATGCAGAAGTTCAGGGACGGCGGCGGTGGCCGCGGGAGACGCCATGCCAGGTGTAATATGGCGTTTACTGTGACAGCGTCCCAGAGTGACAGGAGAGGATACAGGAATGTACACATCAGGATAACAGATGGTATCCGGTCCTGGAGCGCTGAGCCAGCCTTAGGAGGCATCTGATGGGTAAGAAATGGCGTCCAGATACCCTTTAGGAGTGGCCCCAGGACACTTCTTTGGCTTTTGAGGAAACTTGGAATGGAATCTCCGGACCAAGGCAGGAGCATGGACATCAGAAGCATTGGTCCATGAACGTTCCTCAGGACCATAACCCTTCCAGTCAATAAGATATTGTAGTTGACCGTAACGGTGACGTGAGTCCAGGATCTTGGCCACTTCATACTCAACGCCTCGTTGAGTTTGGACTTTCGGAGTTGGAGGAAGTGAGGAATGAAACCGATTCAAGATCAGCGGTTTCAACAGGGAAACATGGAATGTCCTGGGTATTTTTAAGAAGGGAGGCAACTGGAGTCTGTAAGCAACAGGATTGATGACTTGTTCAATCTTGAAAGGACCGATATAGCGAGGTGCAAACTTCATACTGGGAACTCTTAACCTCAAATTCTTCGTGGATAACCATACCCGATCACCCACCTTGAGAGCAGGAACTGCTCGACGCTTCTTATCCGCAAACTTCTTGTACCTGAACGATGCCTTGAGCAGAGCTGATCGTACGCTCTTCCAGATATTGGCAAACTGATGCAAGGTGATATCCACTGCGGGAACAGAAGTTGCTGGAAGCGGTTGGAACTCAGGGACTTTAGGGTGGAATCCAAAGTTAGTGAAGAATGGTGTTGAAGCAGATGAAGAATGATACTGGTTGTTATGACAGAACTCGGCCCAGGGAAGTAATTGAACCCAGTCATCTTGAGAGGAGGACACATAGATGCGGAGGAAGGCCTCCAAGTCCTGATTCACCCTCTCGGTTTGACCATTGGTCTGAGGATGGTAAGCCGTGGAAAACTTTAGCTTGACTTGGAGGACTTGACATAAACTTCGCCAGAATTTGGCTGTGAATTGAACTCCTCGATCTGAGATAATTTCTTCAGGAAGACCGTGGAGTCGGAAGATCTCTTGTATGAATACTTGAGCCAACTTGGAAGCTGACGGAAGACCGGTGAGAGGAATGAAGTGTGCCATCTTGGTGAACCGGTCAACTACCACCCAGATGGTATTGAACTTGTTGCACATGGGTAAGTCTGTAATGAAATCCATCGACAAGTGGGTCCATGGTCGACGGGGAACGGATAGTGGAACCAGTTGCCCCGCAGGCGACTGGCGGGATACTTTATGTTGGGCACACTTTGGGCAAGATGCAATAAACTCCAAGACGTCCTTTTTCAGAGTTGGCCACCAATAGGACCTAGAGATAAACTCCAGGGTTTTTTGGATACCTGTATGTCCGGCAAAACGGGAAGCATGGGCCCAATGCATGAGCTTCTTCCTTAGCATCGGCTTCACAAAACTTTTCCCTGATGGGGGCGTAGAGTCCATCCCTACCGTGGAGAATGCCAACGGATTTATAATAGGATGCTTGTCTGAAGACTCTGACTCATTTTCTTGCTCCCATGAGCGGGAAAGGGCATCGGCCTTGCGATTCTGAGAGCCCGGACAGAACTGGAGTTTAAAGTCGAACCTGGAAAAGAAAAGTGCCCATCTGGCCTGACGAGGGTTGAGACATTGTGCGCCCTTCAGGTATAAAAGGTTCTTGTGGTCTGTAAGTATGGTGATTGAATGAGAAGCTCCCTCCAACAGATACCTCCACTCTTCTAGAGCGAGCTTGATGGCTAGCAACTCCTTGTCGCCAATGGCATAGTTGCGCTCAGCTGGGGAGAACTTCCGGGAGAAGAAACTGCAAGGATGTAAATGGCCATCTTTAGCCCTCTGAGATAACACCGCTCCTACTCCAACGGAGGAGGCATCCACCTCTAAGATGAAAGGAGAGTCGATGTCAGGCTGTTTCAGAACAGGCGCAGAGATGAACCTTTGTTTTAAAAGATGAAATGCTTGCATGGCTTCTTCAGACCACTTGGACGGGTTAGCACCCTTCTTAGTGAAAGCAGTAATAGGCGCCACAATGGTGGAAAAGTCTCGTATAAACTTTCGGTAATAGTTGGCGAACCCTAAGAACCTCTGGACCCCTTTGAGGGTTAAGGGTACCGGCCAATTTTGGATTGCTTGTAGTTTCTCAGGATCCATCTCTAGTCCGGAACCGGACACAATGTACCCTAGAAACGGAAGGGACTTGACTTCAAAGACGCATTTTTCTAATTTGCAATAGAGATGATTGACACGGAGACGGGACAGAACCTCTTTAACCCAAAAACGATGTTCCTCTAAATCGTTGGCAAAAATGAGGATATCGTCTAGATAGACCACGACATGACGGTATAGAATGCCTCTGAAGATCTCATTGACAAAATGCTGGAAGACAGCTGGAGCATTGCTCAATCCGAAGGGCATGACGAGGTACTCATAATGTCCGTCACGGGTGTTAAAGGCGGTCTTCCACTCGTCACCCTCACGGATCCGGATGAGATTGTATGCACCTCGCAAGTCCAGCTTTGTAAAGATGGTAGCTCCGCTAACTCTGTCAAAGAGCTCAGTAATCAGGGGTAAAGGATAACGGTTCTTGATGGTAATGTCGTTCAAACCTCTGTAGTCGATGCACGGCCGCAGACCACCATCTTTTTTTTTTACAAAAAAGAAGCCTGCGCCGGCTGGAGAAGAAGAAGGTCGAATGAACCCCTTTGCTAGGTTCTCTTTAATATATTCCTCCATAGAATGCGTCTCAGGCAGAGACAACGGATAAGTTCGGCCTCGAGGTGGAACCTTCCCTGGAACGAGATCAATCGGACAGTCCCATTCTCTATGAGGAGGAAGGATATCAGCAGAAGCTTTACTGAACACATCCGTGAAATCTTGATATGGAGGAGGTGGAACATCAGACGACCTGGGGGAGGAAGAACAGACAGGCAATACTTTAAACAAACATGTCTCAGCACAGGAGGAACCCCATGCCAGGATTTGCGTAGTCGTCCAATCAATTGTAGGATTGTGAAGACGGAGCCATGGAAGGCCCAGGACCACAGGATGTGTGGCTCTTGGAATCACTAAAAAAGAAATAAGTTCGGAATAAAGAACTCCCACTCTCAGACGAACTGGTAGAGTCCTTAAAGAAATAACTGCATCAAAAATTTTGCTGCCATCCACGGCAGTTAAAGAAATGGACGAAGGAAGTCTCTCGGTGGGTAGGGACCACCGTTTAACATAGGCTTCGGTAATAAAGTTCCCAGCTGCTCCGGAATCAAGGAGGGCAATGACGTTCCGATAACGTTGAGCAACTTGAAGCGAGACTGGGAGATTACAATCTTGAGGAGATGGAGAGGAGATCATTACTCCTAGCCGGCCCTCTCCTTGGCGAGCTAGGATTTGGAGTTTCCCGGACGTTTGGGACAGGCATTAATGGTGTGAGACGGAGCTGCACAATAGAGACAGAGAAACTCGGAGAGACGTCTTCGGCGCTCAGCAGGAGTTAAACGGGAATGGCCAAGTTGCATGGGCTCATCTTTAGATGGTGACAGTTGACGAGGAGGAGGAGCAGAAGATTTTGGAGCAGATGATCTTCCACGCTCAGTTGCTCTCTCTCTGAAACGTAAATCAACTTTCGTGCAGAGTGAGATTAGCTCATCTAACTTAGAAGGTAAGTCTCTGGTAGCTAACTCATCTTTAATACGCTCAGATAAGCCATGCCAGAATGCAGCATACAGGGCCTCGTCGTTCCATGCCAGTTCGGATGCCAGGATCTGGAACTGTATCAGATATTGTCCTACAGTACGTGACCCCTGGCGTAAACGGAGAATCTCGGATGAAGCTGAGGTTACCCGGCCTGGCTCGTCGAAGATGCGCCTGAATGTTGACACGAAGGCAGTGTAGGAAGATAGCAGGGTGTCGGACCTCTCCCATAACGGTGATGCCCAATCAAGGGCTGAGCCACTGAGAAGAGAAATAATGTAGGCAATTTTTGTACGGTCACTGGGAAAATTGCCAGGTTGTAGCTCAAACTGAATCTCACACTGGTTGAGAAATCCCCTGCAGAATCTTGGAGATCCGTCAAATTTTGCTGGCGTTGGAAGATGAAGACGTGGAGCAGAAATGGGTAAGGTGGGTGGGGTTATAGCTGGAGTCACTGTGGTTGACGCACCAGACGCGCCTGATCCACGGAGAGTTGTCTGAATCCCATCCAGCCGAGTAGAGAGATCCTGGAGACAGCGGATGATGTGGCCCTGTGCAGCCTCCTGATGTTCTAGTCGGGCTGCCAGTTCTTGCATCGGCCTGGCCGCTTGATCCTGGTCTCCGGCTGGATTCATTAGGTCAGTGCTTACTGTCACAACTGAGGGCCTGAGCTGACGGGAGGCAGCCTCAGTTGTAGGGGCTGAGATGTACCGGAACCTGGGAGGTTGTATCAGACCCCTGGACATGTAAGTAACATGAATAATAACTGCCCGAAGGCGTGACCACGACAACTTGGATAAAAGTCAATGATGTTTATTATGACAACTCCGCAACACAGCAGCAGTAAAAGAAAACGTAAAAGTCAGCAAAGAATAAATACAGTTCCTGGGTACTACAGGATGGCAGGAGCCACAGGGCACTGGTAGTGTGAGATAGTTCTTATGATCTTCTAGATGGAAAGTCCTTACCAGGCCCGACTGTAGCAATGGAGATAACCCAGGATTGTGCCAGCTGGTGTTCCAGGAAAAGCTGGGTTGCTGAAGATAAAACAGCTGCTGTGGATACTGGCTGGAACCAGACTGTTGTTAGCACGGAGTGGATACTGGCTGGAACCAGTTAAATAATAAATGAACTTGGGAGCGATGAAATATGAACTGAAATGTAGAACTTGAGAGCGGAGAAATAATAATACCGGTGGAGAGTGGTAAAGTGTAGAAAGGACACCGGCCCTTTAAGGGAAGCTGTACTCTGCTGGAAGC
Organism: Pseudophryne corroboree; assembly: GCF_028390025.1. NCBI lineage: Eukaryota > Metazoa > Chordata > Amphibia > Anura > Myobatrachidae > Pseudophryne > Pseudophryne corroboree. Next base: position 298,234,497 of record NC_086449.1, read on the forward strand.
TGAGCTGGAAGCAGGTAATGTTGTAGCTGGAAACAGATGAATCCACAATGGATTGGAGAGTCAGGCTACACCGCAGGTGGAATGCTGGTGCCGGTCTCTATGGTGGAAGTCTTGAGACAGGAGCTGGAACCTGGAATACAATCACAGGAGAGAGACAAACAGGAACTAGGTTTGACAACCAAAGCACTGACGCCTTCCTTGCTCAGGCACAGTGTATTTATACCTGCAGCAAGGAAGGGATTGGCTAGGCAATTATGCAGATTATCAATACTGAGAACAGGTTGGTGGAAATGATCAGCTGACAGAATCCAAGATGGCTGCGCCCATGCAGACACTTGGAGGGAAGTTTGGTTTGTAATCCATGTGGTAATGAAAACAGTAATGGCGGCGCCGGCCACCGGAGACAGGAGGCGCCAGGCTGACAGATGCACATCCAACCACGCGGACACAGCGGAGGCCGCGGCTGACGTAATCGCCACTCAGACACTCTGCATGCAGAAGTTCAGGGACGGCGGCGGAGGCCGCGGGAGACGCCATGCCAGGTGTAATATGGCGTTTACTGTGACAGCGTCCCAGAGTGACAGGAGAGGATACAGGAATGTACACATCAGGATAACAGATGGGATCCGGTCCTGGAGCGCTGAGCCAGCCTTAGGAGGCATCTGATGGGTAAGAAATGGCGTCCAGATACCCGGATCGTGACAACAGCTTTCCTGGTGCCCTCCTGAGCTTCAAAAAGCACACATATCCCAGACGGTAGGCGGCACTCAAGGACTTTTCAAAAATCAAGAACAGACGTGACCCTGTTCTGACAGCTTAACATTTCGGTTTAATATAACCGTCGTCAGAAGCAACAAGTGAAACATACAAGTGAACATACCTTTATACAAACAGAAGCACCATGTGTGTAGCGTCCTCGGCGCCCCGTGGATGAACTTCCGGTGACGTCATCACACACTGACAAGCCTGCCCAGCTGATGACATCCTCCAGTCAAATTGTGTACCATCACCATAGCAACAACCGCATATGCATGTTACAGGAAGAGTTGCGCTGCATAGAATATCATAACAGATCAGTAGTTATAAAATACAATACATTAAAAAAGAACGGATAACAGTATTATCACATAGCTTTCAATTATTATGCTGAGCTATTAAAAATACAAGAAACAAGAAAGTGACAGGGTTTCATTGAGGCCATGTGGAGACACCATATTTAACAGATGTATCCAGCGTGCCTCTCGCTGTAATAGTATTCTACCCCTATCACCGCCACGTTTAGAAAACGGGACATGATCTACCATCTTGTATCTCAGAGATGATAAATTATGCTTAAACTGCTTAAAATGTTTAGCTACAGGCTGTTCAACTGTTTTGCCTTCCAAGATCTGTTTTATAGCACTTCTGTGTTGGGACATATGTTCTTTAAATTGACAAGTGGTTTTTCCTATATAATATAGGCCACAAGGACAACGTATGTAGTAAATTACAAACCTACTTGTACATGTCAGCACATGATTAATTTTAATGTTTTGACCAGAATGAGGTTGTACTATATAATCTCCTGTTTCCAGGTACAGACAAGTAGTACAGCCTGTACATCTGTAATTACCCAGTTTTCTTGATAAAAAGAAGTATTAATACGCGATATTAGCTGTGATATATCGGTATGAACTACAATGTCACGAGAGGCGGATTGGCCATAGGGTTTACACGGAGGATTCCCGGTGGGCCGACCCACCCGTTGGGCCTGTTTTGTTTGAGGACATGTGGTCCTTTTTATAGACATAATGAATAAGATGCAAAATAATTTGCATATATGAAAATTACTTTGCCACTTAGCCTGTGATTGCAGATGATCTAGGTATGCTCTGTCTGCCTGCTTTGTATGACATATAAGATTGAGTGAATAGTGATTGGGATACGGTTAGTGTAATAAGAAAGAAAATATATCTTTCTAAAGAATTATATAGTTTCCTAAATTCTGAAGGTGTATCGTATAATGTGCTCATAATATTTATTTTTATTTATTTTTAACTTCCCCCTTGATGCTGGACATTCCCACTATCTGGAAAGTCTTGGGGGGAGGGTGTTGCTGCCATGGCCCATGGCTAGACCTTACACCTCTGGTGCTGCCCATGTGGGGCCACTAGTACAAATTTTTCCAGGGCCGCTTTTTGTTCCCAATCCACCCCTGAATGTCACGTATATTTTTACCTCTCTTATAGCATGGCAATAGTTTATGGGAAGATAAACCAGATAAATTGGGGTCAGACTGGATAATATGCCAAAAACGTTTAGCTGTGTTGATTAATTTCTGACTAGATGTCGTATAATTAGTTACACAGATAACTGCATCCTCTACTTTGTTGTTTACTAGAGATGTGCACCGGACATTTTTCGGGTTTTGTGTTTTGGTTCTGGATTCGGTTCCGCGGTCGTGTTTTGGATTCGGACGTGTTTTGGCAAAACCTCTCTTAAGAATTTTTGTCGGATTCGGGTGTACAACGTAGGCTTTAAACCGAAGATCAAGCACGGTGGCCAAAATGTAGTGCTCTGATTTCAACAGATTGACCACCCGTGAATCGTGGTTAAGCAAATGAAGGGCTCCATCCACAAGTCCCACATGCCTAGCGGAATCGCTCCATTTTAGCTCCTCCTTCAATCTCTCCAACTGCTTCTGCAAAAGCCTGATGAGGGGAATGACCTGACTCAGGCTGGCAGTGTCTGAACTGACTTCACATGTGGCAAGTTCAAAGGGTTGCAGAACCTTGCACAACGTTGAAATCATTCTCCACTGCACATGAGTCAGGTGCATTCCCCCTCCTTTGCCTATATCGTAGGCAGATGTATAGGCTTGAATGGCCTTTTGCTGCTCCTCCATCCTCTGAAGCATATAGAGGGTTGAATTCCACCTCGTTACCACCTCTTGCTTCAGCTGATGGCAGGGCATGTTCAGGAGTATTTGCTGGTGCTCCAGTCTTCGGCACGCGGTGGCTGAATGCCGAAAGTGGCCGGCAATTCTTCGGGCCACCGACAGCATCTCTTGAATGCCCCTGTCATTTTAAAAAAAATTCTGCACCACCAAATTCATTGTATGTGCAAAACATGGGACATACTGGAATTTGCCCACATGTAATGCACGCACAATATTGGTGGCATTGTGCGATGTCACAAATCCCCAGGAGAGTTCAATTGGGGTAAGCCAATCTGTGATGATGTTCCTCAGTTTCCGTAAGAGGTTGTCAGCTGTGTGCCTCTTATGGAAAGCGGTGATAAAAAGCGCAGCCTGCCTAGGAACGAGTTGGCGTTTGCGAGATGCTGCGACTGGTGCCGCCGCTGTTGTTGCTGCTGCGGGAGGCAATACATCTACCCAGTGGGCTGTCACAGTCATATAGTCCTTAGTCTGCCCTGCTCCACTTGTTCACATGTCCGAGGTTAAGTGGACATTGGGTACAACTGCATTTTTTAGGACACTGGTGACTCTTTTTCTGACGTCTGTGTACATTCTCGGTATCGCCTGCCTAGAGAAGTGGAATCTGGATGGTATTTGGTATCGGGGACACACTACCTCAAGCAATTCTCTAAGTCTCTGTGAACTAACGGTGGATACCGGACGCACGTCTAACACCAACATAGTTGTCAAGGCCTGAGTTATCCGCTTTGCAACAGGATGACTTCTGTGATATTTCATCTTCCTCGCAAACGGCTGTTGGACAGTTAATTGCTTACTGGAATTAGTACAAGTGGTCTTCCGACCTCCCCTCTGGGATGACGATCGACTTCCAGCAGCAACAACAGCAGTGCCAGCAGTAGTAGGCGTTACAATCAAGGATCCATTGGAGGAATCCCAGTTAGAAGAGGACTCGTCAGACTTGCCAGTGGCATGGGCTGCAGGACTATTGGCATTCCTGTCTAAGGAGGAAATTGACTCTGAGGGAGTTGGTGGGGTGGTTTGCAGGAGCTTGGGTACAAGAGGAAGAAGGGATTTAGTTGTCGGTGGACTGCTTCCACTGTCACCCAAAGTTTTGGAACTTGTCAATGACTTCTGATGAATGCGCTCCAGGTGATGTATAAGGGAGGATGTTCCTAGGTGGTTAACATCCTTACCCCTACTTATTACAGCTTGACAAAGGCAAAACATGGCTTGACACCAGTTGTCCGCATTTCTGTTGAAATAATTCCACACTGAAGAGGTGATTTTTTTTTTGTATTTTGACCAGGCATGTCAATGGCCTTATTCATCCCACGGACCACAGGTGTCTCCCCGGGTGCCTGACTTAAACAAACCACCTCACCATCAGAATCCTCCTTGTCAATTTCCTCCTCAGCGCCAGCAACACCCATATCCTCATCCTGGTGTACTTCAACAGTAACATCTTCAATTTGAATATCAGGAACTGGACTGTGGGTGCTCCTTCCAGCACTTGCAGGGGGCGTGCAAATGGTGGAAAGAGCCACCTCTTCCCGTCCAGTGTTGGGAAGGTCAGGCATCGCAACCGACACAATTGGACTCTCCTTGGGGATTTGTGATTTAGAAGAACGCACAGTTCTTTGCTGTGCATTTGCCAGCTTAACTCTTTTAATTTTTCTAGCGGGAGGATGAGTGCTTCCATCCTCATGTGAAGCTGAACCACTAGCCATAAACATAGGCCAGGGCCTCAGCTGTTCCTTGCCACTCCATGTCGTAAATGGCATATTGGCAAGTTTACGCTTCTCCTCAGATGCTTTTAATTTAGATTTTTGGGTCATTTTACTGAACTTTTGTTTTTTGGATATTACATGCTCTCTACCATGACATTGGGCATCGGCCTTGGCAGACGGCGATGATGGCATTTCATCGTCTCTACCATGACTAGTGGCAGCAGCTTCAGCACTAGGTGGAAGTGGATCTTGATCTTTCCCTATTTTACCCTCCTCATTTTTGTTCTCCATTTTTTAATGTGTGGAATTATATGCCAGTAATGTATCTGGAATTAGATGGCAGTAATGTCTGGAATTAGATACCACTAGATAGATACCAGATACCACTGTGAGTGGAATGATGAAGACCTATGCACAGTGACAGGACAATACCACAGCACCCTACAGCAACAACATGCAGCACAAGACACTGGACTTTTAGTCACCACAATGCAGCACTGATACTGAGCACAGATACTGAGCACTGTTCAGGATAATAGAACTGACACGGAGCAGCAAAATACAGCAATGGACTACTGTACTGTACTACCATATACTGGTCACCACAATGCAGCAATGATAATAATGAGCACAGATATTGAGCACTGTTCAGGATAATAGAACTGACACTGGGCAGCGAGACCAGCACTGAACTACTGTACTGTACTACTATATACTGGTCAGTGGTCACCACAATGCAGCAATGAAAATAATGAGCACAGATACTGAGCACTGTTCAGGATAATAGAACTGACACTGGGCAGCAAGAACAGCACTAGACTACTGTACTGTACTACTATATACTGGTCAGTGGTCACCACAATGCAGCAATGATAATAATGAGCACAGATATTGAGCACTGTTCAGGATAATAGAACTGACACTGGGCAGCGAGACCAGCACTGAACTACTGCACTGTACTATTATATACTGGTCAGTGGTCACCACAATGCAGCAATGATAATAATGAGCACAGATACTGAGCACTGTTGGGGATAATGGAACTGACACTGATAAAGCTAAATATTTATCTTATATAATACCCTTTATGAGGTCTAAGAACACTGTACGCTATCTACGTATGAAGTACCGTAAGGGTACGCACGTTGAGTAACAATCGCTTAGCCGTAGTCGAGACGCTCAAGCGTCACGTTCGCTCACGGCCAAGAGATCACAGGCAGGCACGCTATTGGCTGCTGACTAACGTAATGATTCGCTATAGCGTAGCGGACGCTCGGGACCACGAGGAGATCACCAGCGGCGCTGACGCTAACAATGTTAAACCTTTAAATCTAAACCATAAACAATGTAATGTGCAGTAAAACCTTAGTGTAATGATAGAGTGTAAATGCAACACAGTATAACCTTATTACCTTTAAAGCTGTTCTAGCGTCACTGACGCTCTGAGAATACTTAACACTATAAGAAATACACAGATACCGTGCTCAGGGTCCAACGCCTAATATATATATTATGAATGATATACTTGCAAAAGAATTAATACAAATACAAATCATACACTACAATATAACATAGACTACCTAACCAGATAACTACACAGGAAATACAATACAATTACTATTTAAGGGAAAATAAGAGAGAAAGAGGAGAAGAGAGAGAGAGAGAGAGATTGGCCCACAATAACAAGAAGATCAATATAGTTGCGGAGAAACACTTACGCACAAAGGAAACGATCGCATGCGCCTCTGGACATCCAGCTCCCGATTTTCAGCAATGATAACCGTTGAAGAGTGAGAGCTGGACGTGATCGGCCTGTCTATTTATGCCCCACACACAATGCAATTCAATGGTCCCTACAATCTCATTGTTCATTGGACACAGGAATTCGGCTTCGCATTATAACAAAAGGTCATAGGTTGATTCATACAGGTGGGCTGTGACTGCTTCCAACTGTTCAGGTGGGTGGGATACTGGGTTTCCCGCCGCATGACTAAATAAGAACAAATAATAGTAAATGGACATAAACTTCTTATGTCCATAACTATTCGCACGAGCGATTAATCCGCTCCAAACCAACACCGGAATATTGCTATTTAAATACTCTTCCGATGGGTACCAAACACCACTGTATGACCCCTGTTAGACCCTTCGTACAATACAAAGAGGGATCTCTCTGTTCAGGAACATGCTATGTTAACTAAACTTTCAGAATCTATCAAAGGGACCATGATCTACAAAATACATTATATAGTGAAAATATGTAACGATTGAGTCGCACGCTACGATCACATAAACTCTACCGTAAATACGCATACCGTGCGCCTGCGGGTGCCCGCGACTGTGAGTATGCGCACGTACGGGAGAGCGTACGCATGCGCAGCACGGACCTGTGTGAGGTGCAAATATGGTAGTGTGCATAGAGATATTTTTCTGACTTTGACAGTCCACCCTTTGGCAGTCAACAATAACTGCCACCTTCTAAAACATTTCAAAAAGAGAAAAATATATGTCAGGGGTTAATACATTTACATGGTTGGGTAGGGGAGGAGAGGAGAAGGTAGGAAAAGGGTATGACCTAGTGAGATAGCAGAAGCATGTGTGTATGAATCCGTGCTTGGGGGTCATGTATCATCGTGCCGTACGTGTTTTAAATCAAGCTTCGAGGTATTGCGAAGTATACATTTGAATTCCTTCTTATCCCGTGGTACGGGTCTGTGGATGGGCTGTCAAACTTTACCGAGCTCTTTTCGGCTTTGGTTGTAACAAAATGGGGGAGCACATTTTAGTTGATGATACATGAATGGGGGAGATATGTGATTGCTGGTATCTGTGCCTGTATTCCCTGTCGACTATGTGTGTCATTACCTGAGGGTTGTAGAAATGAAGAAAAGACATAATTACGGTAAATGCGGTGGTATTCTATGTCAGGTAAATGTACATTCGTCGATTGAGGTCTTGTTTGGTGTCTGTTGAATGCAGTCTTCTTAGTGCTTTTGCCCATAAGGTGCGAGCAAAAGCTGTCAATGTCCATAGATTTACAAAAGTGTTGGGCTAGCGTAATTTTAAAATTTCTAGGGAAACTGGGGATCCATGGCATAGTTCATCAAAAATCTGTGTATCAGGTTGTCAAAACTTCTTCTTTAATCCCTCTGTTGTCTGTATATCGGCTCATCAAATTCCTCGTCCAAGTGGGTCTTTTTACCTTGGAGGAAACGGAAAAACAGGTGAAAGAAACGGACCGTAGAAATCGCATTTTCATCACATCATTGTTTCTACATTTGGGTCATAAATCAAGTCCATTGGAATTACAGTTTCCTCACTCCTTAAACTCATTACCCTAGTACGACGATTGCACCTCATTAAAGCCTGACCGCATCTAAATATCAAACCAATCGTTATGATAACACCTAAGATACATAGGAGAAACTTCCCAACATCCATTATGACTCCTTGAGCCCAGTCTCCTAAACCAGAGAACCAATTTCGCGGGTTCAACCATGACACCCAACCAGTCAGCTCATTACCTACAGCAGCAAGAGTGAGATTGTGTCTCCTGCGAAATTCCCACTTCAGTTGGAGAATATCGTCCATCTTTTGGTCTATGACCTCGAACGGGTCCTCGGTGCTATTCGTAATATATGTGCAACATTTCACGCCGTATTGTGTTGCCAGTGTGACACAATATCCGCCTGTCACTGCTGTGAGGTAATTAAGAACCATTCTATGCTGTACCAGTTCTGTTTTATAAGCCTGAAGTTCTCTTCCAGTATACCTAAACGTGTCATCATACATTTCAGTGATATTATCTAACAAATTGGCGAGCGCAGATATGTATTTATAATTCAACACTCCTCTGGCGGTGCGAGTGATTTCTAACGCGATTAGAAACTGAATCCCGGTGGATTCATGGATCATGTCAGAGGCCGGATGCTCTGTTCTTTCTATCAGGTGCCGTTTAACTACGTGCTCGTAATGGGTGTGAGTATAAGGAGTTTGGGCAACACGGTGTATGTCTTTCATTTTGTCATGTGATACAGTCATTACTTCAGGCAGTACTTTTCCAATATAACACAATCCTTCAGAGTTTGGGGCAAGCCACTTATACGCCTTTCTCCCGCATATGAAATATGCATCATCGGGGAGAACATATGGGACGGAGTAGGACATAACCATATTACACACCTTCCATGTGAAATCTCCTAACCCTAATTCTTCCATCTGCTTAGTACACGTATCAGGTTGTACGATATGTGCACAGTATCCTGGTGATACCTCTCCAACTCTCGTAATCCTATTTCCTAAGGTATACCTATACCGAAAAGATTTTCCTCTACTGGCTATGTGGCGTATAAGCTCTGTATCTGTAGGCATTCTATCTGCTCTATGCGAAAAGGTCATGGTTTGATTACTCCATGACACTTCCCAATTTCCCGGCTTTCGGGGATTGGAGATGTTAAAGCATAATAGGGACCTATCCACATGGTATTGGTGGAGCTTCAAACTAGGAGGGCTGGAGATATTAAACCTCCTGTCCACCGGTCTCCCACCACTTAACTCAAGTACCTCCCCTAACGTTAAAGGAAATGGTACTAGCCCTGATTTGCTATGACCTTGAGGTACTTGAGAGCATACCCAACAATCTGTTTTATTTAACACACTACCCACTAAGGAGTGATAGTCACTCAATGGATGCCGGTCCATATGGATATTAAAACTGGATTGGCATTTCTTTATGCACCCATCCTCAATGACATTGTTACAGAGCCGACAGATACAGTTTTCTTCAGCTAACAATCCTTCACAATTCCTTCTATGGTCAATGCTATCGGATCGTTTTCTGATACTCGCCTTTGCTTGTTGATTATGTTGTTCTTGGAAAACTACGCCTCCATCTCTGTCATCAGAACCCATTCCAGAACCTCTCTCGACCTCCATGGTACTCTCGCCGGAACAGACTGCTCTGGTCAACATCATGGTCAACAGGAAAATCCGGATCACAGTCTCTTGGGGCAAGTCCATCTTGTAGGAGGAAACGGAGAAGAATGAGAAGGGGGAAAAAAATAATTTGAGGGAGAGGGGATGGGAAGTTGGAGAAAAACAATAAAAGGGAACAGGGGATCGACAACTGCTTTTGGTCTTGTGATTTTCAATGCTCAGGTGCCGCCTCAATCCTCCTGGAACAGACACTCCAGTGATACAACCTCTACCGTCTGTTCCTTATCACGGGGCCTCTCTGGATCAGCAACCTTCTTACAGTGGGACGAATGAACCCAAGTCTCTCTCTCAGCAACCTTCAATGCTGTAGTGCTAGTCAATAATACCTGGTATGGTCCTTCCCATCTGTCAATAAGGCAACCTGAGCGTAGAAAATTCCGTATCATTACATAATCCCCAGGTTCAATGTCATGACAATTACTATCTGGTAAATCAGGAATCACTAACTTCAGATTATCATTTTGATTCCTTAACTGTTTACTCATGTTAATCAAGTATTTTACAGTCACTTCATTGTTACACTTCAAATCATCCTAAGGGTTAATCATAACATGCGGTTGTCGACCAAACAAGATTTCAAAGGGAGATAGATTAAGAGGGGACCTGGGAGTGGTTCTGATGCTGTACAGTACAATGGGTAAAGCTTCTGGCCATGTCAATCCTGTCTCTGCCATCACTTTACTCAGTTTATTTTTAATAGTGCTGTTCACTCTTTCCACTTTCGCACTCGCCTGTGGACGGTATGGAGTGTGCAGCTTGCTATCAATTCCCATCAATTTACACATTCCTTGAAAGACATCACCTGTAAAATGGGTACCCCTATCACTTTCGATAATTCTAGGGATACCATATCTACATACAAATTCCTGCACAATTTTCTTAGCAGTAAACATAGCGGTATTTGTGGCCGCTGGAAATGCTTCGACCCAATTTGAGAAAACATCTATACAAACAAGTACATATTTCAAATTTCGACAAGGGGGTAATTGAATAAAGTCAATCTGTATTACCTGGAAAGGGCCGCCAGCAGGTGGGATATGAGATGGTTCTGTAGGTATTGCCTTTCCGATGTTCTTTCTCAGACAGGTAAGGCATGACATTGCCCTTTTACTCGCATGAGATGAAAATCCTGGGGCACACCAATATGCTCTTACCAACTTGCACATCCCTTCCTTGCCCAGATGAGTCAGCCCGTGAGCTGCCTCAGCTAAACATGGAAGGTATGCTCTGGGGGCCACTGGTTTACCGTGTCCATCCGTCCAGAGTCCTGAGGACTCCTGGCAATATCCTTTTGCCTTCCAGACTGCCCTTTCCTGTGTGGAACACAAATTTTGCATCTCACACAACTTCTGTGTGTTGATGGTATTAAATACCATCAGTTGTGTGGTGTCTGTCTGTCTGGGGGTAGCAGCTGCTAATTTAGCAGCTTCGTCTGCTCGGCTGTTACCAAGTGATACTGGGTCTTGGCTATATGTGTGTGCTTTACATTTGATAACAGCCACTCTGTCGGGTTCCTGTATCGCTGTTAGAAGCCTTTTTATGTGAGCTGCATGCGCTACCGGTGTACCAGCTGCCGTCATGAAATTTCTGAGGTGCCATAGGGCTCCGAAATCATGGACTACCCCGAATGCGTATCTAGAATCGGTGTAGATATTGGCTGATTTGCCTTAGCCAATTCACATGCTCTGGTTAGGGCGACCAGTTCAGCAACCTGGGCTGAGTGAGGTGGGCCTAGCGGTTCCGCTTCTATGGTGCCTTGGTCATCTACGACTGCGTATCCAGTACACAAGTCTCCCGAGTCTGACTGTCTATGACAACTACCGTCCGTGTAGAACGTAAGTTCTACATCTTCCAGTGGGTTGTCACTGATGTCAGGCCTTGCGGTAAAATTTTGGGTCAAATATTCCATACAATCATGTGTGTCTTCCTTTGTATTAAATTCTCCTTCCCCACCACTCTCATCCTCCACCCTTTGTGCCTGTCCAGGCACACCTGGGAGATACGTTGCAGGATTTAATGCACTGCATCTCCTTATGGTGATGTTTACGGGGGCCATTAGTGCCAATTTCCATCTTGTAAACCGCGCTGATGAGACGTGTCTGGTTTGGGCAGAATTTAACAAGGCTGACACTGCATGTGGTGTATGAATTGTGAGGTTGTGACCTAGCACGACGTCTTCGCTTTTCGTTACTAGCAATGCTATCGCAGCAACGCTTCGCAAGCATGTGGGGAGGGATCGCGCTACCGTATCTAGCTGAGCGCTGTAATATGCTACCGGCCTGCTGGCATCACCGTGCTTTTGGGTTAGTACGCCTGCCGCGCAACCAGCACTTTCTGTTCCGTATAATTCAAAGGGTTTCCCATAGTCTGGCATACCTAATGCTGGTGCCTGCGTTAGGCACTGTTTAAGTCTCTCGAATGCTGTCTCAGACTCGTCTGTATGCGAAATCCGATCAGGTTTGTTTGAGGAGACCATCTCCTGCAAGGGTAACGCTAGAATGGAAAACCCTGGGATCCAGTTACGGCAATACCCACACATTCCTAAAAATGTTCTGATCTGTTGCTGGGTTTGTGGCAGAGTCATGTCTCTAATTGCTTGAATTCTATCAGCGGTCAGGTGTCTCAGTCCTTGTGTTAGACAGTGTCCCAAATATTTTACCTTAGTTTGGCATAATTGCAACTTGTCTTTGGAAACCTTGTGTCCTGTGTCTGAAAGATGAAACAGGAGCTGTTTCGTATCCTTCAGGGATGCTTCCAATGAATCAGAACACAGTAGTAGATCATCCACGTACTGTATTAATACTGATCCACTCACTGGTTGGAAAGACTGTAAACAATCATGCAAAGCCTGAGAAAATATACTTGGGCTATCTATGAATCCTTGTGGTAATCGAGTCCATGTGTATTGGACTCCTCTGTATGTAAATGCAAACAAATATTGACTGTCAGGGTGCAGAGGTACCGAAAAGAAAGCGGAGCAGAGGTCAATAACAGTGAAAAATTTCGCAGTGGGAGGGATTTGCATTAGGATGACAGCTGGATTTGGCACTACGGGGAACTGACTCTAAACTATTTTGTTAATCCCCCTTAGATCCTGCACTAGCCGGTAACCCCTCCCCCCACTCTTTTTAACAGGGAAGATGGGACTATTGGCAGTGCTGGACGTTCTTACCAGAATGCCCTGTTGTAGCAAGCGCTCTATTACGGGATACACTCCTAACTCCACCTCTGGCTTCAGAGGGTACTGTGGGATTTTTGGAGCTATCCTACCATCTTTTACTTGTACAACTACCGGAGCTACGTTTGCCATTAATCCAGTGTCCTGTCCATCTTTAGTCCAAAGTGACTCTGGTATCTGAGATGTCATTTCTTCTACTTGGGAGGGAGTCCTATTTGTCATAATGGTATGTGACATTAATTTTGATGGGGAGTCTAACATGTCTCGTACTTCCTGAGCGTGATTCTCAGGTATGTCCAAGAATACACCTTCAGGAGTACAATAAATGACGCACCCCATTTTACACAGTAAGTCTCTTCCCAGGAGATTAGTCGGTGCCGATGCAGCCAGAAAAAAGGAATGCTTGGTATGTAAAGGCCCTACTGTAATCTCGGCTGGTTTGCTAACAGGGTAGTGCTCGACTACTCCCGTTACCCCTATGGCTGGAATTGTCTTACCAGTGGTTCTCATGCCCACTGTCGAATTTATCACTGATTTGGCCGCCCCTGTGTCTACAAGAAAGTTTAATGATTTACCAGCTACATTGATTGCAATTTCTGGTTCACTTCCAAGGCTTGCAATCAATTTTACTGGCTGCAGATTACAGGTAAGGCCACACCCCTATTGGGTATGGTGACCTCCCTGAATCCCGCTGGCAGCAACTACTTGTGATGGAGTTAATTGGGAGCTACCAGAGGCTTGCCAGTCTCTGTTCGGGGGATATCTTTTTGTTTCCCCTGTATGTGGCTCATAACTCCGTTTCTGCGGACCCTGATCCCAATGTCGTGTGTCGTGTCGTTGTCTAGGGGGTTGGTATGAGTTTCGTGAATTTTTCACTCTACAATCTCGTGCCATGTGTCCCTGTTTATGACAAGAATAACAAGTAACCACATTTGACTTACCCACAGGGTTTGGTGATATAAACAAAGGCTGCCTTGTGGTCAGGGCCTGTATACTTACTGCCATTAACTTATCACCTTGTTGTTCCCTGTGTCTGGTGATGTTCCTATCGTGATCAATAGCAGCCTCTCTCAAAGTAGCCACAGACAGACCTCGCCAACATGGTTGTGTGGTCTGTACCCTAGTCTTCAATGACTCTTTTAAACCATCCATCAGTACCGATACTGCTACTTCTCGATGGTTTATGTTTGTTTTAATGTCCTCTATGCCTGTGTATTTTGCCATTTCTGATAATGCTCTGTGAAAATACTCTGCAGCTGTTTCTGACTCCTTCTGTTTAATGGAGAATATTTTGTTCCATTTAACTACGGCTGGGAAATACTCCTTTAACTGTAAACTTATTCTTTTTACATTGTCTTTGTTGTATACTTCTGTAAGAGGTACATCCTGATCTAATCCCCAGTCAGCTAAAAATTGAGCTGCGTCGACATTGGAGGGTAAACATGCTCTCAGCAATATCTGCCAGTCTTTATTGTTGGGCTCTACAGTGTTACCTAGGTCTCTGATGTATTTTTGGCTGGCAACTAAGTCTTTTCTAGGGTCAGGGAATTCAGACACTATGGTCCTTAATTCCATTCGGGAAAATGGGCTGTACATGGCAATGTTCCTAACAGGAGTGACTCCTGAAGTGTCTGTTTTCCCATTTGGAACTACTATTACCTTAACAGGATTAACTCTAACAACCTCATTCTGTGTAGATTCTACAGGCTGTGGTGAAATAGTTTCAGCATAGTGTATGGTGCCGTACTTACCCGTTGATACGACCTCACCTATCCCTCCGCTAGGGGCCTTTGTTACTAATCTCGGGGGTGGAGCTGTGCCTACTGTGGTCTCTGCTATGGTGGCTGCTAGAGAGAGCGCTGAAATTGTTGCCGATTCGTCCTCTTGATCACACTCCTGAGGAAAGTTCAAAACAGGGTACAACTTGCACGGGTTAATACTTGCATTGGTTAATTGGTTAACATTATCTTTAACATTTACACAGTTGCTAAGTGTTTGTGTGTTACACCTTAGTGCGTCATTCTCCGCAACCAATTTCTCTCCTGATATGTATGGTGGCGGTGGGGCCGTGGCTATCAGTTTTCTGATCGAGCCAGATCCCGCCGCCTGAGCCAATCCTCTCTGTATGTCACCCTCCTGTTGCCACAACTGTAAATAATCATAATGCTTGATTCGTCTCTTGGCTGATTTAATGAGACATATCCTTCTCCTTAAATTCGTTAACACTTCTGTGCTGAAGCTACCTACTCTTGGGAATTTCTCCCCGTCATGTACTGTCATTCTCTCCCATTCATCACATAAAGCTTCTGTGTGACTTCCGTATTTCTCACACATTACGTACCTTGCCGACCCGACTGGTCGGTTCACTGAATCAACCCGAACCGAGGTTGATCGCCCCCTACCTGAACAAGTGGCCCCCATAGTTCGAAGGTGTTGCTTTATTCAGCCAACCCTTACGCAAACCAAAATGTTCAAAATAGGCTGACGGTGGCGGTTTACCGAGTACCCCACTCACTCGCCCACGCCGACCAATACGACCTGATCACACCGATATGGTGCTGGCGTACTCGACCCAGGGCCCCTGCGACCTGAACCTCTATTTACTGGAACCTGTGAGGGTGATCCGAAGAACACTTACTCTTTCCAGTAACTATTGGTTGTTGGATAGTTCCTGAGTGAGCAGCGAACCTCCCTTAAAATAAAAAAAATTACACAAATCACGTTAGAATGTACAAATAGCGTTTATGACCTTCGTACACAAATAGTACCGGTCAGGTTTACTAATGCACACAATTACGTGCGGTACAATCGTTCAGCACATAAGCAACTAATCTTATGTACGGAGCGACCAGTGGAATCAAAAATTACGGCTGCGAATTCCTTCAGCCAGAGCTTGTATGGCCTATATGGGTGTTGCACCAACCCTTTCTTGGTGTTGTGCCTGTGGACTGTATAGCGGACTTCCTTGTCTGCTGTACCTGAACCTGCTGGTCTGCTATGACCTCCTGGTCTGTTACAGTATGACCTCCTGGTCTGCTACACTCTAATGCTCAAATTGTATGTTTTAACCAGGGATGCCTCCCTGGCCACCATGTACGTCACTTACACGCATGTACCTCACGAGAACTCGACTTTTCTTGTGGTTCAACCTCAAAAATTGTAAAAACAAACACTCACTCACCACATATACACTTTTGTTTCTATTTCTATTTCTGCGCAGAAATTTTCTTTAGACCAGATGTGTTACCAATTAGGAGAAGGATCTGTTAATTTAAATTTCGAATGTTAAAATAGATTTGCGCGATTTATCGCCTTGCGTTATTTACCGCGTTGCGCTATTTATCGCGTTGAAAACATTTAACACTTGTGATTTGAGTTACGTGGGCGTACCCGTACGCTCCGTTGCGTAATATACGCTGCGTGCGTCGGCCCTTGGGTTGCGTACGCAAGTCTCAGTCCTTTGTTAGAGACACGTGTACGCAAAGCAAAGATCCACCGTAACACAATTTATACGTTTATCAATGTAGATGATCCTTTATCATCTACCGCGCACCACACTGACTTCGCCTTGTCTCTCAGGCACAGCTGTGTTTGTCTATACTTTAACTATATTACCTTTTTACTCTTAAACTATGAAATAGCGGCAAATCTCTCTTAGCACGTTTATCAACTATAAAACTGGCAAACAGGAGAGTGATATATGAAAATACACGAATGAAAAGAAATGCAGATATGCGTGCGTGTGTACGCAAGACAGAAAAATAAACAGTTTTAAAAGAGACTAGCGTGTTGTTCTTACCTCCGGTTCCCGGATTCCTTCAGCACCCTTTACTAAAAGAAGCAGACGCTTATCCAAACAGCACTACGAGGAATATGATCTCCCGCCCTTTGCTGCTGGATAATGTCTGCTGAAATTACCTAGTGCAGATATGTGAAGGACAGGACGAGCCCGCAATTGATAAAGCTAAATATTTATCTTATATAATACCCTTTATGAGGTCTAAGAACACTGTACGCTATCTACGTATGAAGTACCGTAAGGGTACGCACGTTGCGTAACAATCGCTTAGCCGTAGTCGAGACGCTCAAGCGTCACGTTCGCTCACGGCCAAGAGATCACAGGCAGGCACGCTATTGGCTGCTGACTAACGTAATGATTCGCTATAGCGTAGCGGACGCTCGGGACCACGAGGAGATCACCAGCGGCGCTGACGCTAACAATGTTAAACCTTTAAATCTAAACCATAAACAATGTAATGTGCAGTAAAACCTTAGTGTAATGATAGAGTGTAAATGCAACACAGTATAACCTTATTACCTTTAAAGCTGTTCTAGCGTCACCGACGCTCTGAGAATACTTAACACTATAAGAAATACACAGATACCGTGCTCAGGGTCCAACGCCTAATATATATATTATGAATGATATACTTGCAAAAGAATTAATACAAATACAAATCATACACTACAATATAACATAGACTACCTAACCAGATAACTACACAGGAAATACAATACAATTACTATTTAAGGGAAAATAAGAGAGAAAGAGGAGAAGAGAGAGAGAGAGAGATTGGCCCACAATAACAAGAAGATCAATATAGTTGCGGAGAAACACTTACGCACAAAGGAAACGATCGCATGCGCCTCTGGACATCCAGCTCCCGATTTTCAGCAATGATAACCGTTGAAGAGTGAGAGCTGGACGTGATTGGCCTGTCTATTTATGCCCCACACACAATGCAATTCAATGGTCCCTACAATCTCATTGTTCATTGGACACAGGAATTCGGCTTCGCATTATAACAAAAGGTCATAGGTTGATTCATACAGGTGGGCTGTGACTGCTTCCAACTGTTCAGGTGGGTGGGATACTGGGTTTCCCGCCGCATGACTAAATAAGAACAAATAATAGTAAATGGACATAAACTTCTTATGTCCATAACTATTCGCACGAGCGATTAATCCGCTCCAAACCAACACCGGAATATTGCTATTTAAATACTCTTCCGATGGGTACCAAACACCACTGTATGACCCCTGTTAGACCCTTCGTACAATACAAAGAGGGATCTCTCTGTTCAGGAACATGCTATGTTAACTAAACTTTCAGAATCTATCAAAGGGACCATGATCTACAAAATACATTATATAGTGAAAATATGTAACGATTGAGTCGCACGCTACGATCACATAAACTCTACCGTAAATACACATACCGTGCGCCTGCGGGTGCCCGCGACTGTGAGTATGCGCACGTACGGGAGAGCGTACGCATGCGCAGCACGGACCTGTGTGAGGAGCAAATATGGTAGTGTGCATAGAGATATTTTTCTGACTTTGACAACACTGGTCAGCAAGAACAGCACTAGACTACTGTACTGTACTACTATATACTGGTCAGTGGTCACCACAATGCAGCAATGATAATAATGAGCACAGATACTGAGCACTGTTCAGGATAATAGAACTGACACTGGGCAGCGAGAACAGCGCTGGACTACTGTACTGTACTACTATATACTGGTCAGTGGTCACCACAATGCAGCAATGATAATAGTGAGCACAGATACTGAGCACTGTTCAGGATAATAGAACTGACACTGGGCAACGAGAACAGCACTTGACTACTGTACTGTACTACTGTATACTGGTCAGTGGTCACCACAATGCAGCAATGATAATAATGAGCACAGATACTGAGCACTGTTCAGGATAATAGAACTGACACTGGGCAGCGAGAACAGCACTGGATTACTGTACTGTGCTACTATATACTGGTCAGTGGTCACCACAATGCAGCAGTGATAATAATGAGCACAGATACTGAGCACTGTTCAGGAAAATAGAACTGACACTGGGCACAAGAACAGCACTGAACTACTGTACTGTACTAATATATATACTGGTCAGTGGTCACCACAATGCAGCAATGATAATAATGAGCACAGATATTGAGCACTGTTCATGATAATAGAACTGACACGGAACAGCAAAATACAGCAATGGACTACTGTACTATACTACCATATACTGGTCACCACAATGCAGCAATGATAATAATGAGCACAGATATTGAGCACTGTTCAGGATAATAGAACTGACACTGGGCAGCGAGAACAGCACTGGACTACTGTACTGTACTACTATATACTGGTCAGTGGTCACCACAATGCAGCAATGATAATAATGAGCACAGATACTGAGCACTGTTCAGGATAATAGAACTGACATTGGGCAGTGAGAACAGCACTGGACTACTGTACTGTACTACTATATATACTGGTCAGTGGTCACCACAATGCAGCAATGATAATAATGAGCACAGATACTGAGCACTGTTCAGGATAATAGAACTGACACGGAGCAGCAAAATACAGCAATTGACTACTGTACTGTACTACTATATACTGGTCACCAAAATGCAGCACTGATACTGAGCACAGATATTGATCTGATATTGGGCTATTCAGGCAGAGAACGTAGCTACGTCCTCTCGCTATCTCGACAATGCACGAGTGAAAATGGCGGCGACGCGCGGCTCTTTATATGGAATCCGAATCTCGTGGGAATCCGGCAGCGGGATGATGATGTTTTCCCCCGTTCGGGTTTTGCGCGTAAGGCAGAAAGAACCGAGGCTGCATCGGAACTCATGTAAACCACGTGAAGTTCTGAGGGGTTCGGATCTTGACGAACCGAACCCGCTCATCTCTATTGTTTACTAATTCAGATAATAAAACTTTTGGTGCAGAAAGAGCTCTTTGCTTAGCTTGCTGTAACAATTTGTTATAGTATCCCCTTTGCAAGAATTTACGCATTACTGCAAATGCGGTGAATGCAAAGATATTGTGAATATGGCAGGCCATTTTTTAAAGGAACAGGATGGTGACTCGAAAAAGATAATAAGCTATTAACATCTGTAGGCTTATTATAAACAGAAATTAAAAAATACCATGAGAATTTGTAATGTTTACGCCCAAGAAATGGATTGATTCGGCTTGGATATCAAACGTAAATTTTATGGATTCATCGACTGAATTGGCAAACTGCATCATTTCTATGAAGCCTCTTTAGAGCCTGTCCAAAGGATGAAAACGTCATCTATATAGCGAGTATATAAGGCTATATGAGAACTATACATTGGATCTGAAAAAACATGGTTTGTTCAATACCAAACATAAAAGAATTAGCGCATGCAGGTGCTGCGCAAGAACCCATCGCGCAGCCCTGCACCTGCTGGAAGAACTCATTGTAAAACAGAAAATAATTCCTATGTAATGTTAGCCATATCAGATTCATAAAGAAATTACACTCAGGACCTACATAATGCTCATCATTGCAAATAAGGGCCCTAACAGCCTGCAGTCCGTGCTCATGTGGAATGCTAGTATATAAACTAACAACGTCGGCTGTGCACAGCCAACATTGTTCAGAAGTAACCTTAACCTCTTTCAATTTTTTCAAAAATGTAGTGGTATCTTTGAGATAACTAGGTTGATGTATGACCAGTTGTAAATAATAATCAATATATTTAGCCACCTGTGAATACAACGAATCTCTAGCTGCGATTATCGGACGGCCAGGCGGGCATACGAATCCTTATGCAGCTTTGGAATCGTGTAAAACACAGGCACACGAGGAGATTGAATGACGAGCGTTGACATGGTTTGTTTGGAAATTATGCCGCTTACAACAGCCTGATCTAACATTTCTGTTAACTCCTGTAAATACTGTGGAGTGGGATCAACTTGAAGTTTAGTATAATTTCTGGTATCATTAAGCTGGCGGTATATCTCTGCCTTATAGTCAGCTATATCTCGAATAACTATGCCCCCACCTTTGTTGGCAGGGCGTACAGTAATATCAGTATAAGCTGATACATTTTTCAATGCTCTACGCTCCTCTGTAGATATATTGGAGATCGTATTATCAATATTTGAGCCACACTCATCAATGCAGCTGGCGAGGGTCTTAATAGCTGGATTGTTAGAGTGAGGGTCAAATGATGATTTGATTTTAATAGGACAACATCTGGAGGTATCAACACTAGAGTCACTTCTGTTGTTAAAGAACTCTTTCAAGCGGAGTTGTCTATTAAAGCGGCTTAACTCCACTTTACTTGCAAATGCATCATGAGAGTTCATAGGGACGAAATTCAGACCATCTAATCAGAAATTAATCAAAATAGCTAAACGTGTTTGGCCTATTATCCAGTCTGACCCCGATTTATCTAGATTATCTTCCCATAAACTATTGTCATGCTATAAGAGAGGTAAAAATATACGTGACATTGTAGTTCATACCGATATATCACAGCTAACATTGCGTATTAA
Organism: Pseudophryne corroboree; assembly: GCF_028390025.1. Classification (NCBI taxonomy): domain Eukaryota; kingdom Metazoa; phylum Chordata; class Amphibia; order Anura; family Myobatrachidae; genus Pseudophryne; species Pseudophryne corroboree. Next base: position 298,255,647 of record NC_086449.1, read on the forward strand.
TACTTCTTTTTATCAAGAAAACCGGGTAATTACAGATGTACAGGCTGTACTACTTGTCTGTACCTGGAAACAGGCGATTATATAGTACACCCTCTTTCTAGTCAACACATTAAAATTAATCATGTGCTGACATGTACAAGTAGGTTTGTAATTTCCTACATACGTTGTCCTTGTGGCCTGTATTATATAGGAAAAACCACTTGTCAATTTAAAGAACATATGTCCCAACACAGAAGTGCTATAAAACAGATCTTGGAAGGCAAAACAGTTGAACAGCCTGTAGCTAAACATTTTAAGCAGTTTAAGCATAATTTATCAGCTCTGAGATACAAGATGGTAGATCATGTCCCGTTTTCTAAACGTGGCGGTGATAGGGGTAGAATACTATTACAGCGAGAGGCACGCTGGATACACCGGTTAAATACGGTGTCTCCACATGGCATCAATGAAACCCTGTCACTTTCTTGTTTCTCATAAACTCTCTTTATATTTTTAATAGCTCAGCATAATAATTGAAAGCTATGTGATAATACTGTTATCTGTTCTTTTTTAATGGATTGTATTTTATAACTACTTATCTGTTATGATATTCTGTGCAGCGCAACTCTTCCTGTAACATGCATATGCAGTTGTTGCTATGGTGATGGTACACAATTTGACCGGAGGACGTCATCAGCTGGGCAGGCATGTCAGTGTGTGATGACGTCGCCGGAAGTTTGTCCACGGGGTGCCGAGGACGCTACACACATGGTGCTTCTGTTTGTATAAAGGTATGTTCACTTGTATGTTTCACTTGTTGCTGCTGACGACGGTTATATTAAACCAAAACGTTAAACTGTCAGAACAGGGTCACATCTGTTCTTGATTTTTGAAAAGTCCTTGAGTGCCACCTACCGTCTGGGATATATATATATATATATATATATATATATAGTAAAGTATAAACGTGGCACTCACGGCAATTGCAAGAACTCACACGGTCAACAAAAGTTGTGGTAACGTTTCAGTGGACACCCCACTGTCGTCAGTCTGTCAAAAAGTCTGACAACAGGGGGGTGTCCACTGAAACGTTACCACAACTTTTGTTGACCGTGTGAGTTCTTGCAATTGCCGTGAGTGCCACGTTTATACTTTACTCTATTTACTTCGGTTTCACGGAGGCACCGGTTTGTGATAGAGTTATAGCTTTGGGAGTGCCGTACCTTTTTCTGTATATATATATATATATATATATATTGTCAAAGTCGAAAAATATTGTAATGCACACCCCATGTACTAACCCCATGCACATGCCCGCTGCGCGTGCACTCAGTCTGCCGTGCGTGCACATATCTGCAATTTGCGTAAAGTAGCTTCCCACGGCCATGCGCCTTAGCGCGTGGTATGCACATTTATGGTAGAGTTTGTGGAACGCGTAGAGGGTTATTAGAACATTACATATTTAACCCAATTAGTGTACATTTTAGATATAACTCCCTTGCACCACATCAGCGAGTATCAATAGTTTAAACAGTTCCAGGACTAAGGGATTCGCCTTTGCATGATAGGAAGGCTCAGATAAAGGTTAGAAGGTGATGTCTAGTATCCAGCTGTAGGGTATTTTATGGGTAACATTCCGGTGTTAGTTAGAGAAAGATCGCATGTTCCTGCGTATAGTTATGTGCAGAAGTAGAATATGGATATTAACTGTATTTACTGTATATTATATATGCGGCGGGAATCCAGAGGATACCACCCACAAGAGCAGTTGGGGAAAGACATCGCCCACCTTTTCAAATCAACCTATGACCTCACCTGTAATGAAAAGACACATCTCTGCGTCCAATGGACAATGAGATTACAGTGACCATTGTATTGTGTATGTAAGTTGTGTATAAAAAGACCGTTGTTGCCTGGCCGGTCAGAAGACTCTGAACGCTTTCTATCTGACTAGCGGAGGACCGGCCAGGTTGCGCTTGCAACATTCTCACGTATGTACATTCTCTGTAGCCATTATTCTGTTTAGACTTATCCTGTTAGCCTGTAGTGTATAATTTGTACTGTTTACCTTTTGGAATAACCCACTGTGGCCTTAGAAACCCTGTGGTTCAACTACAAACCGGTGTTGTGTCCTCACTTTCCTGTAAGGGTTTAAAGTGTCTTTTAGCTATAAAAGGTTTATAAGTATTGATAAGGTGTATGCACTGCGGGTACTTTATACCGCCAGCGCTACTTAAAGGTTTAAGGTATAACATCCTTACTGTGCTTTGCGGCACATGGTTTAGAGTGTAAGAATAACATTGCATTGAATTACGTATAAGGTTTAAAGGTTATCAATTGTGTGTGCGCGCGCTGTGCATACTCTGTACACTCAGCGCGGCGTGTGTACGCCAAGTACGTACCACGTACGGGACTCTGTACGCAAATAGCGTACAAAGTGTGTAGCACGTGTATTCAGTCTAGCGGCCATAGCGGCTCCACGGTAAAAGTGTATTTAGAGCTATAGCTTTACGGTTTAAGATAATATCGACATTATCAATTGGGAGCTCGTCCGGTTTTTCCTCATACCCGCAGCCTAGCAGGTTTACGCAGACTTTATCTATCAGCAAAGGGTGGAAAGGTATCCCCCGGAAGCCTTCTCTTGGTTGGTGGATACACTAGTGCTGATTAGATAAGCGTCTGCCCTGCATGGTTTGTAGGATGCTGGAGGGATCCGTAAGGTAAGAACGCAAATGCGCACACATCACACGCATACACCTGTATTTTTGTACTTTGCATATATGCTCACATTATTGCCATAATTAGCGATTACTAGATTCATTTTGACCTGTACTGAAAAATTTGTTGCTATTTAGTTAAAATATAGAGTTAATATTTAAGGAAGTAAGTGTAAGACGCACACACAAGCCTGGCCTAGTTGTAAAGGTTTATACAGAAGAAACTGTGTGTTGTGTTAAGTGAGCGATTATAGTTAAATATCGCTTACATTTATAAAAGTGTGGGATTTGTAGTACTGCGGACGTACGGCCTTTGTACACGTGTCTCGGAAAAAGTACGGGACTGCTACGTAAAGGCCTACGCACGTGGCGTGTTTACGCAACATGCGTACAGGTACGCCCACTAAGTACAAATCACAATAGCATTGTTTCAGTTTAGGCGCGATACGGTAGCCTCGCGATAATAGCACAAATTTGTTCAGTTTCCAATATTTAGTTTAAAGACCTTTTTTACTGTATTACCTCTGGAACTAAGGCTGTTTTATCTGAATGAAAGTTAATTTTCTGTACAGAAAAACCAAAGTGTATATGAGTGAACGAGCGTGAGTGTGCAAACAATAAAGGTTTTGTGGACCCAGGGAATTCGGGATCCCGTAGGAGACCACACCAGGTGAGTGGACACTTGGTGGTTTGAGAGTGGCTTGCTCACGTTAACATTGATTAGAGTACAAAGGAGCAAGTAGTAGAGAACAGCAGACCAAGAGGTCAGCGAAGTCAGAAAACCGCTGACAAAGTCAAGCGAAGCTCTGAATACCGCGGCCTAAGAGGTCAGCGGAGAATTGTGTAGAGAGCGCAGCCCAGGTGGTTGGCGTAGAACCCATATAGGCCCGTTTTTGAAACGCTCCGGCTGAGGTTTCGCAGCCTGAAAAACGATTCCATTAGTCGTACAGCGAATAAGTAACAGTTACCGATACGCTGTGCGATTGTACCGCGCGTTAGTGGGTGCAATACTTAGCTCAACGTGATACCCTTTTACGACATTTGCGTAAAATCGCGGGATCATAGGCGCTAAGTGTAGTACACGCAACGTGATTTGTGTAACAGTTTTTTTATTTTAAGGGAGTTTCGCTGGTCACTCAGGAAATCTCCAACGACCAATATTTGCTGGGAAAGGGTAAGTCACTCCCATTTTCCAGTAAATAAAGGTTACACAGGGGCCCTAAGTTGGGTATGACTGGCGCTGACGACAGTGTTTAGGTGTATTGGCCAACGTGGGCGTGAGTGGGTGAGAGCACTCGTTGGACTTTCACCGTTGCCTTATTACTGAGTATTTTGGTTTTTTGTAGGAATTAGCTGAGAAGGCAATAACTGCAAAAGATGGGGGCCAGTTGCTCAAGTAAGGAACGATCAACCAGGGTTCAGGTTGATATTCCGCGGCCCAAGGGGTCGGCGAGGTACATAATGTGTGAGAAATATGAATCACACGCAGAGGTTTTATGCAATGAATGGGAACGTATGACTGCGGAAGATAGGGAATCATTCCCTAAGGTAGGCAGTTTTAATCCAGAGGTGTTGCAGAATTTAAGGATTAGGATATGTCTGTTAAAATCCCGAAAAGAAAGGATCAGACATGCAAACTGTTTACATTTATGGCAACGAGAGAGTGATATGCAAAGGGAACTAGCTCACACAGCCGGTTCCAACCCTAGCAGGAAACTGATTGCAACTGCACCACCACCACCGTATATTACAGGGGAGAAAGTGGCTACAGACAATGGCATACTAATATATGATAAGAGTGAACTTGATAAATGTATTAATGCTAACCCGTGCAAGTTGTATCTCATCTTAAACTTCCCTCAGGACTGCGAGCAAGAAGATGAGCCCAGCACGATATCGGCACTCTCTCTAGCAGCCACCATGCGAGACACCCAGGTGGGCACAGACCAACCAATAAGAGTAGTGAAGGCCCCTAGCGGAGGAGTAGGTGAGATCGTGTCCACAGGTAAGTACGGTACAGTACATTATGCAGAGACAATTGCACCTCACATTGTAGAAGCAAGTCAGAGTGATGTAATTGAACTAAATCCTGTCAGGGTGATAGCAGTCCCCAATGGGAGGACTGACGCTCAGGGAGTCACTCCCGTCAGGAACATTGCTATGCATTGTCCTTGGTCCCGGACAGAATTGAGGACAATTATGTCTGAATTTCCCGATCCCAGAAAGGATCTAGCCGCATGTCAGAGGTTTGTTAGAGAATTAGGTAACTCCACCGAACCCACAAACAAAGATTGGTGAACAGTGCTATGGGGATGTTTACCTTCCAATATTGACCCTGCGAAATTCATTACTGATTGTAAATTAGACGCAGAAGTACCTCTCACTGATGAGTACACTCAGGAGAATGTACGACAGATCAATATGCAATTAGGAGTATATTTCCCTACTGTTGTCAAATGGAATAAAATCTTTTCCATAAGACAAAAAGAACGTGAAACTGCTTCTGAATATTTCCATCGAGCACTGCAGGAAATGGCTAGATACATTGGGGTCGAGGACATTAAGGAAAATGTACATCATAGAGAGGTAGCTGTGTCCGTATTAATGGACGGCTTAAAGGAAACGTTGAGAACAAGGGTACAAACCACTCAACCTAACTGGAGAGGTATCTCGTTGGCTGCATTAAGAGAGTCCGCTATCGAGCACGATCGGAACATCATTAAGCACAGGGAGTCACAGGGGGATAAGCTGATGACCGTAAGTATCAAAGCCCTGACAACGAAGCCACATCAGCCAAAACCCCAGACCCCTGATGGTAAGTCGTATGTAGTAAAATGTTATAACTGCCAGAGGGAAGGACATTACGCACGGAACTGTAATTTTAAAGACACACATAAGGTATACCGACCCCCTAGACCAGAACATGACCCACAGTATAACACACGTAATTGGGATCACGGATCGCATAGGAGGAGTTATGAGCCACATGCAGGGGAAACCAGGAGGTACCCACCTAGGAGGAACTGGCAGACCTCTGGAAATTCTCAGCTACCCCCCTCACACATTGTAGCTGCCAGCGCGCTGCGGGAGGGTCACAACATACAATAGGGGTTAGGCCACACCTGTAGTCTGCAGCCAGTGAAGTTAATTACTAGCCTTGGAAGTGAACCCGAGGTTACAGTTGATGTAGCTGGTAGATCACTACCTTTCCTTGTAGATACAGGGGTGGCCAGGTCAGTGTTAAATTCAACGGTAGGTATGAAAACCGCGGGTAAAACAATTTCAGCAATGGGGGTAACAGGAGTAGTGCAACACTACCCTTTAAGTAAACCAGCGGAGATTACGATAGGGCCTTTGCAAACCAAGCATTCCTTTTTGCTAGCTGCATCGGCTCTGACTAATCTACTTGGGAGAGATTTATTGTGTAAGATGAGGTGTGTCATATATTGTACTCCCGAGGGTGTCTTCTTAGATATACCCGAGAATCACGTTCAGGAAGTGCAGGATATGCTAGACACCCCACAAAGGTTGATGTCGCACTCTGCTGTTATAGACAAGTGTCCATCCAAGGTAGAGGAAATGATCTCCCAGATACCGGAATCCCTCCGGACCAAAGATGGACAAGACACTGGATTGATGGCAAATGTAGCTCCTGTAGTAGTGCAAGTAAAAGATGGTAGGATAGCTCCAAAAATCCCACAGTATCCTCTGAAGCCAGAGGTGGAATTAGGAGTTTACCCAGTCATAGAGCGCTTAGTACAACACGGCATCCTAGTTAGGACGTCCAGCACCGCCAATAGTCCCATCTTCCCTGTGAAAAAGAGTGGGGGGAGGGGTTACAGGCTAGTGCAGGATCTAAGGGGAATAAACAAAATAGTTGAGAGCCAATTCCCAGTAGTGCCAAATCCAGCTGTCATCCTCATGCAAATTCCCCCTACTGCGAAATTTTTCAATGTCATTGACCGCTGTTCTGCTTTCTTTTCGGTCCCTCTGCACCCTGACAGCCAATACTTGTTTGCATTTACATACAGGGGAGTACAGTACACCTGGACTCGCCTACCCCAAGGTTTCATTGACAGCCCAAGTATTTTCTCCCAGGCTTTGCATGACTGTTTACAATCCTTTCAACCTGAGAGCGGATCAGTATTAATACAGTATGTAGATGACTTACTGCTGTGTTCTGACTCACTCGAATCGTCCTTGAAAGACACGAAACAGCTTCTGTTTCATCTTTCTAATACGGGACACAAGGTTTCAAAGGATAAGTTACAGTTGTGCCAGACAAGGGTAAAATATTTGGGACATTGCTTGACACAAGGACTTAGACACCTCACCGCTGATACGATACAGGGGATTCGCGACATGACTCTGCCAAAAACCCAGCAGCAGATCCGCACTTTCCTTGGAATGTGTGGGTACTGCCGAAACTGGATCCCAGGGTTCTCCATACTAGCTTTACCCTTGCAGGAAATGGTCTCCTCGAACAAACCAGATCAGATCTCTCACACAGATGAGTCTGAACTGGCATTTGAGAGACTTAAACAATGCCTATCACAGGCACCTGCATTAGGCATGCCAGATTATGGGAAACCTTTTGAGTTGTACGGTACGGAAAGTGCTGGGTGTGCGGCAGGTGTCCTAACCCAGAGACATGGTGATGCCAGCAGGCCGGAAGCTTACTACAGTGCACAGTTGGACACCGTTGCACGGTCTCTCCCCACATGCTTGCGAAGTGTTGCAGCGATAGCTTTGCTAGTGAGTAAAAGCGAAGATGTAGTGTTAGGACACAACCTGACCATCCATACACCTCATGCTGTGTCAGCCTTACTGAATTCTGCCCAAACCAGACATGTCTCATCAGCACGGTTTACAAGGTGGGAATTAGCACTAATGGCCCCTGTAAACATCACCATAAAGAGATGCAGTGCACTAAATCCTGCAACTTATCTCCCAGGTGTGCCTGGACAGGCACAAAGGGTGGAAGATGAGAATGATGGTGAAGGAGGATTTAGTACAGACACTGACACACATGATTGTATGGAATATCTGAACCACACTTTCACTGCAAGACCCAACATTAGTGACAACCCACTGGAAGGCATAGATTTTACTCTTTACACTGACGGTAGTTGCCACAGACAGACGGACTCGGGAGACTTGTGTACTGGATACGCAGTCGTAGATGACAGAGGTATCATAGAAGCTGAACCCCTGGGCCCACCGCACTCAGCACAAGTTGCTGAGCTGGTCGCCCTAACCAGAGCGTGTGAATTGGCTATGGGTAAGTCAGCCAATATATATACAGATTCTAGGTATGCCTTTGGAGTAGTGCATGATTTCGGGGCCCTATGGCGCCTCAGAAATTTCATGATGGCAGCTGGCACACCTGTAGCGCATGCATCCCACATAAAAAGACTTCTAACAGCGATACAGGAACCTGACAGAGTGGCTGTTATCAAGTGCAAAGCCCACACTTACAGTCAAGACCCAGTGTCACTTGGTAACAGCCGGGCAGACGAAGCTGCTAAATCAGCAGCCAGCACCCCCATACAGACAGATATCACACAACTGATGGTATTCAATACCGTCAACACACAAAAATTAAGTGAAATGCAAAATTTGTGTTCTCCACAGGAAAAGGCAGTCTGGAGGTCAAAAGGATATGGCCAGGAGTCCTCAGGACTCTGGACAGATGGACAGGGTAAGCCAGTAGCCCCCAGAGCATATCTTCCAAGCTTAGCTGAGGCGGCACACGGTCTGACTCATCTGGGCAAAGAGGGTATGTGTAAGCTGGTGAGAGCCTATTGGTGTGCGCCAGGATTCTCTTCTCATGCAGGTAAGAGAGCAATGACATGTCTTATCTGCTTGAGGAAGAATATTGGAAAGTCAATACCAACAGAACCATCCCATATCCCGCCAACAGACGTCCCTTTTCAGGTAATACAAATTGATTTTATGCAGTTGCCCCCCTGCAGAAATTTAAAATATGTGTTAGTTTGTATAGATGTGTTTTCAAATTGGGTAGAAGCGTTCCCCGCTGCTACAAATACTGCTACGTTCACTGCAAAGAAAATTGTGCAGGAATTTGTGTGCAGATATGGTATCCCTAGGATAATTGAAAGCGATAGGGGTACCCATTTTACAGGTGAAGTCTTTCAGGTAATGTGCAAACTGATGGGAATTAATAGTAAGCTGCATACTCCGTACTGCCCACAGGCGAGTGCGAAGGTGGAAAGAGTAAACAGCACTATTAAGAACAAGCTGAGCAAAGTGATGGCTGAAACAGGATTGTTGTGGCCAGAAGCTTTGCCACTTGTATTGTACAGCATCAGAACTACTCCCAGGTCCCCCCTTAACCTATCACCCTTTGAGATTCTTTTTGGTCGACAACCCCATGTAATTATTGACCCCCAGGATGATTTGAAATGCAATAATGAAGTGACTAAAATATTTGGTTAAGATGAGCAAGCAGTTGAGGAATCAAAACAGAAATCTAAAGCTGGTGATTCCTGACCTACCAAACAGTAATTGTCATGACATTGAACCTGGGGAATATGTAATGATTCGAAATTTTCTACGCTCAGGTTGCCTTATTGACAGATGGGAAGGACCGTACCAAGTCTTACTAACCAGCACGACAGCATTAAAGGTTGCAGAGAGAGAGACTTGGGTCCACTCGTCCCACTGTAAGAAGGTCGCTGACCCAGAGAAAGCCCGTGACAAAGAGCAGACTGTAGAGAACATCGTATCACTGGAGTGTCTGTTCCGGGAAGATTGAGGCGGCACCTGAGCAAGGAGAATAACAAGACCAGAGGCGGTTGTCGCACCAAATTTCTTTTTCCTTTTTATTATTTTCTTCATCTCCCATTACCCTCCTTTCCCTCCATTCTTGCTCCCTTTTTCTCTCCCCTTAACAAGACGGACTTACCCCAAGAGACTGCATTCCGGGTTTTCCTGTTGACCCTGTTGTTGACCAGAGCAGTCTGTTCCGGTGAAAGTACCAGAGAGGTCGAGAAAGGATCTGGAATGGGCTCTGATGGCAAGGACGGATTTGTAGAATTCCAAGAGCAACACATCTACCGAGCAAAGGCGAGTATCAGAAAATGATCTGGTAGTCAAGAAACTAGGAGACACTGTGAAGGGTTATTGGATGAGGAAAATTGTATCTGTAGAAATTGTGAAAACATAGTTGAGGACGGGTGCATCCAGAGATGTCAGTCCAGCCTTAATATCAACATGGACCGTCATCCATTGAGTGATTATCACTCATTAGTGGGTAAGGGGGGTCATTCCGAGTTGTTTGCTCGTTATATTTTTATCGCAACGGAGCGATTAGTCGCTAATGCGCATGCGCAATGTCCGCAGTGCGACTGCGCCAAGTAAATTTGCTATGCAGTTAGGTATTTTACTCACGGCATTACGAGGTTTTTTCTTCATTCTGGTGATCGTAATGTGATTGTCAGGAAGTGGGTGTTTCTGGGCGGAAACAGGCCGTTTTATGGGTGTGTGCGTAAAAACGCTACCGTTTCTGGGAAAAACGCGGGAGTGGCTGGAGAAACGGAGGAGTGTCTGGGCGAACACTGGGTGTGTTTGTGACGTCAAACCAGGAACGACAAGCACTGAACTGATCGCAGATGCCGAGTAAGTGTGGAGCTACTCAGAAACTGCTAAGAAGTGTCTATTCGCAATTTTGCTAATCTTTCGTTTGCAATTTTGATAAGCTAAGATTCACTCCCAGTAGGCGGCGGCTTAGCATGTGCAAAGCTGCTAAAAGCAGCTTGCGAGCGAACAACTCGGAATGACCCCCAAGGTTTTAAACCAAACAGAATGCTGGGTGTGCTCACAAGTACCTCAAGGTCAAAGCAAGTCAGGACTAGTACCGTATCCTTTAACAATAGATGAGGTACTTGAATTACGGGATGGGAGACCGGTGGACAAGAAATTTAATATTTCTAAGCCCCCTAGTTTGAAGCTCCACCAATATCTTGTGGATAGGTCCTTAGTATGTTTTAACATTTCCAATCTCCGAAAGCCGGGAAATTGGGAAGTGACATGGAATAACCAAACCATGGCATTTTCACACAGAGCTGACAGAATGCCTGAAGACCCTGAACTTATACGCCAAATAGCCGACGGTGGAAGGTATTTTCGGTATAGGTATACTCTAGGAAGTAAGGCCATGCGGGTTGGAGAAGTATCACCAGGGTACTGTGCGCATATCATACAGCCTGATACGTGTACTGAACAGATGAGAGAGTTAGGGATAGGATTTTTCACTTGGAAGGTTTGCAATATGGTAATGTCATATTCTGTCCCATATGTTCTCCCCGATGATGCCTATTTCATATGCGGGAGGAAGGCGTATAAGTGGCTTGCCCCAAACTCAGAGGGATTGTGTTACATTGGAAGAGTGTTGCCAGAAGTTATGACCATAACCCATGATAAGATGAAAGACGTGCACCGCAGTGCTCAAGCTCCTTACACTCATACTCACTATGAACACATCGTTAAGAGACACCTTATAAATAGGACAGAGCACGCAGCCTCTGATTTGATCCACAAATCTACCGGGATTCAATTTCTACTCACGTTAGACATCACCCGTACCGCCAGAGGAATTATAAATTATAGGTATATCCATGCGCTAGCGAACCTGATAGATAATATTACCAAGATGTATGATGACACCTTCAGGTATACAGGGAGGGAGTTGCAAGCTTACAAAACGGAACTGATCCAGCACAGGATGGTTCTCAATTATATCACAGCTGTGACAGGTGGGTACTGCGTCACTTTGGCAACTCAGTATGGTGTGAAGTGCAGCACGTATATTACAAACAGCACTGATGACGCAACCGAGGTCATAGATCAAAAGATGGACGTTATCTTACAGTTGAAGTGGGAGTTCCGAAGGAGACACAACCTTACCCTTACTGCTGTGAGTAATGAACTGACCGGCTGGGTCTCATGGTTGAACCCACGCAATTGGTTCTCAGGTTTAGGAGAATGGGCTCAAAATGTTATCGTGAGTGTAGGAAAGTTTCTCCTTTGTATCCTGGGAGTCGTCATAATGATTGGCTTGATATTTAGGTGTGTTCGAGTTTTAACGCGGTGCAAGCACGGTACCAAAGTGATGAGTTTAAGGAGCGGTGGCATTGTTACAACAACTGATTTAATTTATGACCCATCAATAGAGACAATGTTGTGATAAGACGTGATTCCACGGTCCGTTTCTTTCACCCGTTTTTCCTCTGTTTTCCCTTAGCAAAAATACACCCATCCAGAAAAGACTTTGATGAACACTCTCAGCAAAATTACACCCATCCGGACAAGACTTCAATCAATACCCAAGAACGATTGCACAAATGTTATGTGAATGTATTTGTGATACGTGTCTTATCTTCATCTCTACAACCTTCAGGTAGTGTCACACATAGTCGACAGGTGATACCCATATATTAGCATTCACATATGTTCCCCCCCATGTATCATCAACTAAATGTGCACCCCATTTGTTGGAACAAAAAGCCGAAAAGAGCTCGGTAGTGTTTGTTGGCCCACTTACATACCCTTAATACGGGATAAGAAGGATTTTTATACATACATGCTTTTACTATCTCACTAGGTCATACATTTCCCACCTACACCTCTCCTCCTACCATCCAACCATCTATGGATAATGTATTGTATATTTTTATCCGATCATCTGTAGATATTGTAGTGTATATTTTTCTGTTTAATGTTTAGATAGTGGCAGTTATTGTTGACTGCCAAAGGGTGGACTGTCAAAGTCGAAAAATATTGTAATGCACACCCCATGTACTAACCCCATGCACATGCCCGCTGCGCGTGCACTCAGTCTGCCGTGCGTGCACATATCCGCAATTTGCGTAAAGTAGCTTCCCACGGCCAAGCGCCTTAGCGCGTGGTATGCACATTTACTGTAGAGTTTGAGGAACGCGCAGAGGGTTATTAGAACATTACATATTTAACCCAATTAGTGTACATTTTAGATATAACTCCCTTGCACCACATCAGCGAGTATCAATAGTTTAAACAGTTCCAGGATTAAGGGATTCGCCTTTGCATGATAGGAAGGGTCAGATAAAGGTTAGAAGGTGATGTCTAGTATCCAGCTGTAGGGTATTTTATGGGTAACATTCCGGTGTTAGTTAGAGAAAGATTGCATGTTCCTGCGTAGAGTTATGTGCAGAAGTAGAATATGGATATTAACTGTATTTACTGTATATTATGTATGCGGCGGGAATCCAGAGGATACCACCCACAAGAGCAGTTGGGGAAAGACATCGCCCACTTTTTCAAATCAACCTATGACCTCACCTGTAATGAAAAGACACATCTCTGCGTCCAATGGACAATGAGATTACAGTGACCATTGTATTGTGTATGTAAGTTGTGTATAAAAAGACCGTTGTTGCCTGGCCGGTCAGAAGACTCTGAACGCTTTCTATCTGACTAGCGGAGGACCGGCCGGGTTGCGCTTGCGAACACTCTCACGTATGTACATTCTCTGTAGCCATTATTCTGTTGTAGACTTATCCTGTTAGCCTGTAGTGTATAATTTGTACTGTTTACCTTTTGGAATAATCCACTGTGGCCTTAGAAACCCTGTGGTTCAACTACAAACCGGTGTTGTGTCCTCACTTTCCTGTAAGGATTTAAAGTGTCTTTTAGCTGTAAAATGTTTATAAGTATTGATAAGGTGTACGCACTGCGGGTACTTTATACCGCCAGCGCTACTTAAAGGTTTAAGGTATAACATCCTTACTGTGCTTTGCGGCACATGGTTTAGAGTGTAAGAATAACATTGCATTGAATTACGTATAAGGTTTAAAGGTTATCAATTGTGTGTGCGCGCGCTGTGCGTACTCTGTACAATCAGCGCGGCGTGTGTACGCCAAGTACGTACCACGTACGGGACTCTGTACGCAAATAGCGTACAAAGTGCGTAGCACGTGTATTCAGTCTAGCGGCCATAGCGGCTCCACGATAAAAGTGTATTTAGAGGTATAGCTTTACAGTTTAAGATAATATCGACATTATCAATATATATATATATGTATATATACAGGTTGAGTTTCCCTTATCCAAGATGCTTGGGACCAGAAGTATTTTGGATATCAGATTTTTCCATATTTTGGAATAATTGCATACCATAATGAGATATCATGGCGATGTGACACAAGTCTAAGCACAGAATGCATTTATGTTTCATATACACCTTATACACACAGGGGGTCATTCCGAGTTGATCGCTAGCTGCCGTTGTTCACAGCGCAGCGATCAGGCTAAAAATCGGCACTTTTGCGCATGCATATGGTGCGCACGGCGCATGCGCGACGTACTTTCACAAAAGCCGATGTAATTTTACACAAGGTCTAGCAACGCTTTTCAGTCGCACTGCTGATCGATGAGTGATTGACAGGAAGTGGGTGTTTCTGGGTGGTAACTGGCCGTTTTCAGGGTGTATGTGAAAAAACGCAGGCGTGCCAGATAAAAACGCAGGAATGGCTGGAGAAACGCTGGAGTGGCTGGCCGAACGCAGGGCGTGTTTGTGACGTCAAAACAGGAACTAAACAGTCTGAAGTGATCGCAAGGTAGGAGTAGGTCTGCAGCTACTCTTAAACTGCACAATTTTTTTTGTAGCAGCGCTGCGATCCTTTCGTTCGCACTTCTGCTTAGTTAAGATACACTCCCAGAGGGTGGCGGCTTAGCGCTTGCACTGCTGCTAAAAGCAGCTAGCGTGCGAACAACTCGGAATGAGGGCCACAGCCTGAAGGTCATTTAATACAATATTTTTAATACCTTTGTGTATTAAACAAAGTTTGTGTACATTTAGCCATCAGAAAACAAAGGTTTCACTATGTCACTCTCACTCAAAAAATTCTGTATTTCGGAATATTCCGTATTTTGGAATATTTAGATATGGGATACTCAACCTGTGTATATATATATATATATATATATATATATATATATACATCTATAAACATATATATGGGTGCACACAGTGACAGCACTCGTAGGACTTTCAGAAATAATAAAGGGTACTCAGACCTCTGTGTTATCATTCAACGTTTCAATTTTTATCAACATTTTTGTTGTTCCAACTTCACACATATATATCATACTTGCCTACCTGGCCCTCTCCATGAGGGAGAAAATGCTCTGTTCCTGGACTTTCCTGGTAATGTATGATTGCCATCACCTGTGGTGAAACACCATTCTTATCAATCATACATTACCAGGAATGTCCAGGAACAGGGCATTTTCTTCTCATGGAGGGGGTCAGGTAGGCAAGTATGATATATATATATATATATATATATATATATATATATATTAAAGGAATGGTGGTGCGGCACTCAAGGCAAAAAAAAATCACACAGATGCGGATGTTACTGAACCAAATTACGTTTCAATGCATAGCATTAGGGTCCCCCTGCATACCTCCTAAAATGACCCTCTCCAGGAGGGACAATATGCTCTGCTCCTGGACTTTTCTTTTAATTTATGATTGCAGGCACCAGTTTAATGGATAATAAAGGTGTTTTACCACAGGCGATGGCAATTATACATAAAGAGGGAAGACCAAGAGCAGAGCATTTGTCCTTCCTAGAGAGGGTTATGTTGGGAGGCATGCCTGCACCAGTGAAGCTATCAATCTAAATCCTCTACCATACCTCCCAACATGACCCTCTCCAGGAGGGACAGAATGCTCTGCTCCTGGGCTTCCCTCTTAATTTATGATTGCAGGCACCTGTTCTGAAACACCTTTCTTATCCATTAACCTGTTCAGCACAGGTGATGGCAATCATAAATTAAGAAAAAAGTCCAGGAGCAGAGCATTGTGTCCCTCCTGGAGAGGGTCATGTTGGGAGGTATGCCCCCTAGTGATGTTATTGCATTAGAATGCTTAATGTTTGTAGACACTCCCTTACTAATATGTGTAAGCCTGAATCTTCAGTGATGGCCCCTAGGATCAGAGGGAATGCTGGGAAGTGGGTGGTCTGGTGTATAGTGTGTTTGGAGTTGGTAATGGAATAAAAGAGCACTGCAGTGAACTCACATGCCTCTGTGTCCTAATGATTGGAATTACAAGCATATGAACAAAACATGGTGCCAGAAGAAGTTTTACTTGGACTGTTAGTGCTCAGAAGACAAGATTCTGCAGAAGTCTGTAAAGCTGTGATATACAGTGTCCATACCTCCCAACGTGACTCTCTCCAGGAGAGACAGAATGCTCTGTTTCTGGACTTTTTTCTTAATCTATGATTGTCTGCACCTGTGTTGAACAGGTTAATGGATAAGAAAGGTGTTTCAGCACAGGTGCTGGCAATCATACATTAAGAGTGAAGTCCAGGAGCAGAGCATTCTGTCTCTCCTGGAGAGGGTCATGTTGGGAGGGATGAGTGTCTGCAAAGCCTGCCGTGTGCTCCTCTCTTCAAACAGTGAGTAACCATGGATAAACTGTCTCCTCCAACAGTCATTCTGATGTCTGGTAACATAGAAACATAGAATTTGACGGCAGATAAGAACCACTTGGCCCATCTAGTCTGCCCCTTTTTTTTTATATTTTATGTAATCTCAACCCTTTTTGAACCTTAATGGTAACTTGTCTGAGAACTGGAAAAGATTTAAGCAAAAGTTTAATATATATCTTGATGCATGTGGAGCTGATACAGAGGCTGACAAAACTAAGGCATCCATTTTCTTCCATGTGATAGGAGAGGATGTGCTGTACATTTATAATAGTTTTCAGTCTGATGAGGGGCAGAATATGGTGCTATCTTCTATAATGCAGAAGTTTGAAGATTACTTTGTGCCAATGAAAAAGGAGATTTATGGTAAGAACTTACCTTTGTTAAATCTCTTTCTGAGAAAGAAGTAATGGGAACCGCACAAGTCCAAATTCAAACAGATAATAGCCTCTGAAAAACTGAATTATTACTGAATTGCTTCTGGATATAGCAACCATATGTATGTGGATAGTCTATCCTAGTACCTATAATTGTTGCTTTCAGTGGGCTCCCTAGAGTCAAAAGTTATCAACCGAGAAAACCAAACAAAGAAGTATTAAAATATTTACCTATTAAAAATGTTTTTACCAGTACCAAATATGTTACAATTTCACCCTCTGAATTAGAGTGCTCCCAAAAAAGAGTCTACTTTCCAATACAGGTTGAGTATCCCATATCCAAATATTCCGAAATACGGAATATTCCGAAATACGGACTTTTTTGAGTGAGACTGAGATAGTGAAACCTTTGTTTTTTGATGGCTCAATGTACACAAACTTTGTTTAATACACAAAGTTATTAAAAATATTGTATTAAATGACCTTCAGGCTGTGTGTATAAGGTTTATATGAAACATAAATTAATTGTGTGAATGTAGACACACTTTGTGTAATGCACAAAGTTATAAAAAATATTGGCTAAAATGACCTTCAGGCTGTGTGTATAAGGTGTATATGTAACATAAATGCATTCTGTGCTTAGATTTAGGTCCCATCACCATGATATCTCATTATGGTATGCAGTTATTCCAAAATACGGAAAAATCCGATATCCAAAATACCTCTGGTCCCAAGCATTTTGGATAAGGGATACTCAACCTGTACTTCTTTGTGTGGTTTTCTTGGTTGGTTAAATCTCTTTCTGCAAGGTACATTGGATTCCACAGGGAATAACATCGGGGGCTGTAGAGTAGTGATAATGTCGATATTATCTTAAACCATAAAGCTATACCTCTAATTACACTTTTACCTTAGAGCCGCTACGGCCGCTAGACTGAATATACACGCTACGCACTTTGTACGCTATTTGCATACGGAGTTCCGTAAGTTGTACGGTCTTAACGTACCAATGCCGTGCTGGAGGTACAAAGTACACACAGCACGTGCACACTCAATTGATAACCTTTAAACCTTATTAGTAATACAATGTAATGATATGATTATACTTTAAACCTTTATGCAACAGAGTATCTGCAACGATGTTATACCTTAAACCTTAAGTAGCGCTGACGGTATAAAGTATCCGCAGTGCGTACACCTTATCAATACACTCTTAAACCTTATATAGTTACATACGCTTTAAACCCTAGCAGGGAAATGAGGACACAACACCGATATGTAGTGAATCACAGGGTTCTAAGGCCACAGTGGATTATTTCAAAAAGGATAACAGTACAAATTATACACTACAGGCTAACAGGATAAATCTACAACAGAAGAATGGCTACAGTCAATGTACATACGTGAGAATGTTCGCTTGCGCAACCTGGACCAGTCCTCCGCTTATCAGGTAGAAAGCGTTCAGAGTCTTCTGACCGGCCAGGCAACAACAGGCTTTTTATACACACCTTCCAAACACAATACAATGGTCACTGTAATCTCATTGTCCATTGGACACAGAGATGTATCTTTACATTACAGGAGAGGTCATAGGTTGATTTGAAAAGGTGGGCGATGTCTTTCTCAACTGCTCTTGTGGGTGGTATCCTCTGGATTCCCGCCGCACACATAATATACAGTAAATACAGTTTTTATATCTATATTCTACTTCTGCACATAACTCTACGCTGGAACATGCGATCTTTCTCTAACCAACACCGGAATGTTTCCCTTAAAATACCCTACAGCTGGATACTAGACATCACCTTCTAACCTTAGTTTGTCCCATCCTATCATGTAAAAGTGAATCCCTTAGCCCTGGAATCATTTAAAATGTTGATACTCGCTGATGTGGTGCGGGGTGGCTATGTGTAAAATGTGCACTATTTGGGTTAAATATGTAATGTTCTGATAACCCTCTATGCGCTCACAAACCCCGCCATAAATACCCATACCACGCGCAGGAACGCGGGAGCGATCATACACAAATTGCGGACATGTGCACGCACGGCGGAAAAAGTGCACGCGCAGCGGGCATGTGTATGGGGTTAGTACATGGTGTATGCATTACAATATTTTTCGACTTTGACAGTAGGATCTTGATCCCAGGCACCAATAGGCTAAAAGCTTTGACTGTTCCCTCAGCGCCGCCTCCTCTATAACCCCGCCTCTGTGCACAGGAGCTCAGTTTTGTTAACCAGTCCAATGCAGTAGCAGGTAAAAGAGACGACAACAGTTAGTAGCTACAGACACCACATTCTCATGACAGGAGAAGGTATCAGTGGCCTTTGCCATACCAACCCAAAGAAGCTAAGTGCTTCAGGGTGGGTGCCCCATGGAATCCAGTGTACCTTGCAGAAAGAGATTTAACAAAGGTAAGTTCTTACCATAAATCTCCATTTCTGCAGCGGGGTACACTGTATTCCACAGGGAATAACATCAGGGATGTCCTAAAATAGTTCCTTATGGGACGGGACGCACCTTAGTGGGCACAAGAACCCGGTGTCCAAAGGAAGCATCCTGGGAGGTGGAAGTATTGAGGGCATAGAACCTTATGAATGTGTTCACTGAGGACCACGTAGCCACCATGCACAATTGTTCAAGGGTCACACCACAGTGGGCCACCCAAGAAGGTCCAACAGACCGAGTAGAATGGACTCTGATGTTAGCAGGAGCTGGAAGACCAGCCTGTACATAAGCATGTGCAAGGTCTGCTTGTTAGCAGGCCAGGCATGTTTGTGAAAAGAAAACAGTACAAAGAGAGAATCAGACTTCCTAACGGAGGCTGTCCTCTTCACATAGATACGGAGAGCCCGTACCACATACAAAGACCGCTCTTTGACAAAGGCCGGAACCACAATCTCCTGGTTAAGGTGGAAAGAAGACACCACCTTAGGTAGATAACCAGGGTGCATCCGAAGAACCGCCCCGTCATGGTGAGAAATCAGATAGGGATCAGATTGCAAAAGCCTCCAGAACCACCAACAAATCCCAAGGAGACACAGGTGGGACATAGGGAGGTTGAATCCGTATAACACCCTGAGTGAACGTATGACCATCAGGCAGAGTCGCAATTTTTCTCTGAAACCATACTGACAAGGCAGAAATATGAACCTTGAGGGAGGCGAACCGAAGGTCCAGGTCCAGGCCCTGTTGTAGGAAGGCCAAAAGTTTGGCCGTACTAAACTTCTAAACGTCATGATTGTTAGATGCGCACCAAGCAAAATAAGAATTCCAGACCCTATGGTAAATCCGAGCAAAAGCCGGCTTACGGGCCTTCAACATAGTTTGAATGACCGCCTCAGAAAATCCTTTGGCCCTCAGTACGGAAGCTTCAAGAGCCACGCCATCAAAGCCAGTTGGGCCAAATCCTGGTAAACACAAGGGCCCTGAATGAGAAGGTCTGGTTGTTGCGGAAGCAGAAGAGGATGCTCTAGAGAGAGACCCTGTAGGTCTGAGAACCAATGCCATCTGGGCTACGCTGGAGCTATTAGAAGAAGGATTCCTCCTTCTTGCTTGAACTTCCTCACTACTCTGGGCAGGAGTTACACCGGAGGGAACACGTCCAGCAGCTGAAAGTTCCATGGAATTGCCAGTGCATCCACGAACGCCGCTTGAGGATCCTTGTTCTTACTCCGAAGACCAGAACTTTGTGATGGTGTCGAGACACCATCAGGTCTACATCTGGTAGGCCCCACTTGTCCACTGGGAGTTAAAATACTTCTGGATGAAGGCTCCACTCTCCGGCGTGTACATCCTGACGACTGAGGAAGTCCGCTACCCAGTTGAGGACCCCCGGAATGAACACTGCCGATATGGCTGGAAGATGGCGTTCCGCCCATTGAAGAATCTTTGACACTTCCATCATTGCCATGCGGCTTCAAGTGCCACCTTGATGATTTATGTACGCCACTGTGGTGGCGTTGTCTGACTGTACTTGAACATGCCTGTTCAGTACCAGATGCTGGGCCAGTTTCAGAGCATTGAACACTGCCCGCAATTCCAGAATGTTTATCGGGAGGAGAGACTCCGCCGTGGTCCACCGACCCTGAAGAGAGTGTTGCTCCAACACCGCACCCCAACCCCTCAGACTGGCATGCATCGTCAGAAGGACCCAGTTGGAGATCCAGAAGGGACGACACCTGCGCAATCGTTGGTCTTGCAGCCACCAGGTTAGTGACAGATGGACCTCCGGAGACAAGTAGATCATTTGAGACCTGATCTGGTGAGGCAGGCTGTCTCACTTGGCAAGAATCAGTTTCTGCAGAGGGCGGGAATGAAATTGAGCGTACTCCACCATGTTGAAAGCCGACACCATGAGGCCTAGTACTTGCATCGCCGAGTGTATCGACACACGCGGACGAGAGAGGAAGCAACGTATCTTGTCCTGAAGCTTCAGGACTTTCTCCTGTGACAAAAACAACCTCTGGTTGTATGTGTCCAACAACGCTCCCAGATGCACCATGCTCTGGGCAGGGACCAGGGATGATTTCTTCCAGTTGATGAGCAACCCGTGGCTTGCAGAAACTGGACCATCAGATCTAAATGACGAAGGAGAACTTCTGGGGAATTGGCCAGGATCAGCAGGTCGTGCAGATACGGCAGGATCCTGATACCCCGACGGCGGATTGAAGCCGTCATAACTGCCATGACCTTGGGGAAATTTGCGGAATAGGTAATGGAGATTGGCAATAGCAAACCGCAGGTACAGTATTGCTGATGTGACATGGCATTAAGGATATGCAGGTAAGCATCCTGTATATCCAGGGATACCATATAGTCTCCTAGGGGGTCATTCGGAGTTGATCGCTTGCAGGCAGTTTTTAGCAGCCATGCAAACGCATTGTCGCCGCCCACCGGAGAGTGTATTTTCGCTATGCAGAAGTGCGAACGTCTGTGCAGCAGAGCGCCTGCAAAAAACATTTTGTGCAAAACAAGACCAGCCCTGAACTTACTCTTCATGTGCGTTGAGTCTAACGTTGGAGGGTTGGCTTTTGACGTCACACACCCGCCCAGCGTTCACCCAGCCACGCCTTCGTTTTCCCCCGGCACGCCTGCGTTTTTCCAAACACTCCCTGAAAACGGTCAGTTGACACCCAGAAACGCCCCCTTCCTGTCAATCTTCTTGCGTTGTGCCGTGCGACTGAAAGCTTCACTAGAACCTGTGCAAAACCAGAAAGGACTTTGTACCCATACGTCGCGCATGCGCATTGCGGTGCATACGCATGCGCAGAAATGCTGAATTTTAGCCTGATCGCTGTGCTGCGAACAACGGCAGCTAGTGATCAACTCGGAATGACCCCCCTGGTTCCAAAGCCAGGACAATAGAGCGAAGGGTCTCCATATGAAACTTGGAGACCCTCACAAACTTGTTCAAAGATTTGAGTTTGAGAATGGGCCGGGAGGAACCATTCGGTTTGGGGACTAAGAACAGCGTTGAATAGTACCCCATGCCCCTCTGAGCCAGAGGCACTGGCACTACCACTCTGGTGTCCAGAGGGATTGTACCACTAAACGGAGAGTTGTTGCCGTCACCTGATCCGAAGGGATGTCCGTCAGTAACAGCGAGGAGGGGGACGTGTCGTGAAGGATATAGCGTATCGTGAATGATGACTTTCCATACCCAAGCATCTGAAGTGTTCTTCAACCATACCTGGGTGAACTATATAAGTCGGCACCCCACCCTGGGATCCCCAGGTGAAGGTCCGTCCCGTCATGCCACAGGCTTGTCAGATTTGGAAGTAGGCTGATGGGCAGCCCAGGCACGTTTAGGCTTGTGCTTGGTGGTTTTGGAAGTGCGAGACAGTTTTGGGTACACCTGACCCTTTGCTTTACCCAGAGGGCGAAAGGAATGAAAGGAAGAACTCTTAGCCTTCGGGGGCCGAAGGAGTAGTACTAAGTAGATATGCAGTGTTAGCAGATGCCAAGTCAGCGACAATCTTGTTGAGATCCTCGCCAAAGAGGATGTTTCCTTTAAACGGGAGCACCTCCAGGATTTTCTTAGAGTCCAAGTCCCCAGACCAGGACCATATCCAGAGAATACGGCGAGCCAAAGGGATGTCGTAGCAGCCTTGGCTGCCAGAACACTGGCATCTGAAGCTGATTCTTTAATGTAATGAGATGCCATGACAATATAAGAGAGACATTGTCTGGCATGTTCAGGAAAATCAGACGGAAACTCAGCCTCCATTTCCTGAGCCCACGCCTCAATAGCTTTTGCGGCCCAAGTAACCGCAATGGTAGGCCTATGCGCAGCCCCTGCAAGGGTATAGATAGCTTTTAAGCAGCCCTCCACACGCTTATCCATCGGCTTCTTGAGAGAAGTGACGG
This sequence comes from Pseudophryne corroboree, assembly GCF_028390025.1. NCBI lineage: Eukaryota > Metazoa > Chordata > Amphibia > Anura > Myobatrachidae > Pseudophryne > Pseudophryne corroboree. The sequence continues at coordinate 298,278,591 of NC_086449.1, forward strand.
TAGTGACAGGCAGATGGCACAATCAGCCGAGGCGTGAATACACCTACCTTTATGGGCGACGTGGTCTCAGATCAAGGTGTAAAACCAGACCCAAGGAAAATATCAGCCTTAGTGAACATGGAACGTCCTAACAACAAGGACAATGTCAGAACATTCCTAGGAATGATTACTTACTTAGGAAAGTTTATTTCTCAACTCTCTGTGCAGCCTCTCTTAGATGGTTGTTGGACAAACATAACGAGTGGATGTGGTCACATGATCAAGAAGAAAGTTGGCAAAACTTGAAAAAGACCATTACAGAGCAACCATTTCTTAGATTCTTTGATTCTGCGAAAAGAAAAAGAATTTCAGCAGATGCTTCACAATTTGGCCTATGCTCAGTGTTGTTACAAGAACATGCGGATACATGGCAACCAGTAATCTATGCATCAAGAGCACTGACAAGTGCTGAAACAAGGTATGCTCAGATAAAAAAAAGAACTTCTAGCGATCACATGAGCATGTGAGCGATTTCATCAATTTGTGTATGGTCAAACATTTACAGTGGAAACTGACCACAAGCCATTGGTAGCTATTATTATTATTATTATTATTATTATTATTATCCTTTATTTATATAGTGCCACAAGGGATCCACAGCGCCCATTACACAGTACATAATCAAATGAGCAAACAAGAAAACAGCACTTACGGTACAAGACAATATAGGACAGGTAAAGAAATCCCGGGGTTAGGTACCATCAAAGGAAGTATGGAGTATAAGATAGTGTAAGTAAGAAAAGGAAAGGCACATGAGGAAAGAAGTCCCTGCTCTTGCAAGCTTACAATCTAAAAGGTGAGGGGCTAACATACCGGAGTGACACAGAAGGGGTAGACAGTGAGCATAGACAAGAGGGTTAGGAGGAGAGTTGGCTGGGTTTGGTGAAGAAGTGGGTCTTGAGAGCCCGTTTGAAGTTTTGTAGAGAGGTGGAGAGTCGGATGGGGAGAGGTAAAGCATTCCAGAGATAGGGAGCAGCACGTGGAAAATCTTGTAGGGAGGAGGTAATCAGTTGGCAGGAGAGACAGTGTGCATTAGCAGAGTGAAGAGGACGGGTGGGAATGTAAAGAGAGATAATGTCAGAGATGTAAGAGGGAGAAGAGTGGGTGAGGGCTTTGTAGGTGAGTGTGAGAAGCTTAAATTGGATTCTGAATGGGAAGGGCAGCGATTGAAGGTCTTGAAAGAGAGGGGATGTGGATGTAGTATGTTTGGTGAGGAAGATGAGACGGGCAGCAGCATTGAGGATAGATTGAAGTGGAGAGAGGAATTTTTGATGGAGGCCAGAAAGGAGGAGATTTCAGTAGTCCAATCTGGAGATGACCAATGAGTGGATGAGGGTCTTAGTAGCATCCTGGGTTAGAAAGGGTCTGATCCTGGAGATGTTTTTGAGATGGAAATGGCAGGTTTTTGAGAGGTACTGAATGTGTGGTTTGAAGGAGAGAGAGGAGTCAAGGATTACTCCAAGACATCGCACTTGGGGGCTAGAGGAGATACAGTAGTTATGCCATCAATGGATAATGAAATTGTGGGAGGTGAAGTTATGCAGGAGGGAGGGAAGATGATCAGCTCAGTCTTAGAGATGTTAAGTTTAAGAAAGCACTGGGGCATCCAGGAGGAGATAGTAGAGAGACAGTTGGAGATACGAGTGAGGAGAGCAGGGGAGAGGTCAGGGGAGGAATGGTAGATTTGAGTATTGTCAGCATAGAGAAGATATTTTAAAGCAAAAGCGCTAATGAGCTCACCTAATGAGAATGTGTAGAGAGAGAAAAGGAGAGGCCCAAGAACAGAACCTTGGGGGACACCTACTGGTAGAGGAAGTGGTGGGTAGGTGGAGTTATGAGAGAAGACAGTGAAGGAATGGTCAGAAAGGTAGGAGGACAGCCAGGAGCGAGCAGTATCATGCAAACCAAGAGAGTAAAGGATTTGCAGGAGGAGAGGGTGGTCTACAGTGTCAAAAGCAGCAGAGAGGTCAAGGAGAATAAGCAGAGAGTAGTGGCCCCTGGATTTAGCAGCATGGAGGTCATTGCAGACTTTTGTGACGGCAGTTTCAGTGGAGTGCTGAGGATAGAAACCAGACTGGAAAGGGTCAAGCAGTGAGTGGAAAGAAAGACAGTGAGGCGGTTGTAGACAATACGCTCAAAGAGTTTGGAGGCAAAAGGGAGAAGAGAGATGGGTCAGTAGTTGGAGAGCTTGGTTTGGTCAAGGGTATGTTTTTTATGAATAGGGGAGACAAGTGCATGCTTGAAGGCAGAAGGGACAGTGCCTGATGAGAGTGAGAGATTGAGTAGATGGGCAAGATGGGAACAGGCAGAAGAAGAGAGGAAGCGGAGAAGGCGGGAGGGAATAGGGTCAAGTGGGGAGGTGGAGAGGGGTGAGGACCGGATGAGGCCCATGACTTCCTCTCCAGATACAGGGAAGTCAGAGTTGGTAGGAGGGAACTAGAGGGGGTGTTGAGAAATGGAGGAGGGGGGTTGCTCAGGTTCTGGTGAGATGTTATGTCCTGATGAATGGAGTCAATTTTGGATGTGAATTAGGTGGCAAAGTCAAGAGCAGAAAGTGAAGAGGGGAGTTGAGGCAGGGGTGGGCAGAGGAGCAAGTTCACAGTGGCAAAGAGGCACCTGGGGTTTGAGGATTGGAAGGAGATGAGGTTTTTGAAGTAAGATTGTTTAGAGAGGGTAAGGGCAGCAAAGTAGGATGAGAGCATAAATTTGTAGTTGAGGAAGTCGGCCTTATTGCTTGATTTCCTCCACTGTCGCTCAGCAGGACGTGAGCATTTTTGCAGATATCTAGTGCATTTGGTGTGCCAAGGTTGAGGTGTCGATCTGCGAGGGTGAATAGTGGTTGGTGGGGCGACAGAGTCAAGAGCAGAGGTAAGGGATGCATTGTAAAGGGAAGTAGCTTGTTCAGGGCAGGAAAGAGAGAGAATAGGAGAGGGCAGTGAGTCAAACAGGGAAGTGGTGTCAATAGCCTCAATGTTACGCTTAGTGATGGTAGTCTTAGGTGGTAAAGATGGAGAAGCAGATAGAGATAGGTTAAAAGTGAGCAGGTGATGGTAGTGGGGGAACAGAGAGTTAGAGAAATCAGAAAGATCACAGCGGAGAGTGAAAACCAAATCCATTGAGCTTCCACTCACATGGGAGGTAGGGGAGGTCCACTGGGAGAGACCAAGAGAAGAGGTGAGGTTAAGAAGTTTAGAGGCAGGTGATTTTGTGGGGTTATCGATAGGGATGTTGAAATCACCTAGGAAAATGGAGGGAATGTCAGAAGAGAGGGAGTGAGGAAGCCAGGAAGCAAAGATGTCAAGGATTTTTGGAGGGCATGCAGGTGGGGCGGTAAATGACAGCAACTCGAAGATGAATAGGTTGGAAGAGGCATATGGCATGGACCTCAAATGTAAAGAATGTAAGGGATTGTTCTGGTGGATTGAGTTGGTATGAGTAGCTAGAGGGTAGTAGGAGCCCAACACTACGACCGCGGTGACCCCCAGGTCGGGGTGTGTGTGAGAATGTGAGACCCCCTGCAGAGAGAGCAGTGTGAGAAACTGTGTCAGAGGTGGTAATCCAAGTTTCAGTGATGACTAGGAGATGCAAGGAATTTGAGATGGGTGGGGACCAGTTTATTACAGACAGATATGGAATTCCAGAGGGCACAGGAGAGAGGGAGAGAGTTTGAGGGAGTGATGTGAATGAAACATAAAACACAATAGTACTAGAAGTACCAATACAGCGCTGAGAATAATTGTTGCAGACAGGTGGGAAGGATTAATCAACAATTTAATGTAAATTAAAATTTAAAAATGGGTATAATAATGTCTAAATGACAATTAATACACATCGAGAGCAGTTAAAAAGCCATGGCTCATTTAGGACAGCCAAATAGAATCAGCAACAGGACAGGGATTTTTTAATTTCCAGTGGTTGGTGGACCTCAATTTTCCTTTTACCATAGAGGATGTACGTCTCTCCACAAATAGTTACCAATCCTGGAGATACACTTGCAGACTTCCCTGATGATTTCTCAGCAAATGAGGATGGCAGCACATCAGTTGAGGGAAGTGGGTTAGTCCTCCATTAGCAGTAGGATGGTTGTGGAAAAATGGTTCCAAGTTTCTTTAAAGGTCCACTGTCCAAATGATCCTGGATGGTCTATGTCCCAGTGTCCAACAGGTAAGTCCTTACGCGTTTCGCTGTCTTCAGGGGGCAGCTTTATCAAAGGTAAGTGCTCTCTGTAAAAATCATCCCTTATATAGGGCATAAATTGGTTAATCCACATCACCTGTCTGCAATACCAATTACATAAGAATTCATTCAAAACATAATTAAAAAACCTAATTCTAATAAAGGAGGCAAACCTATTAACAGTCCTTATTTTTAATATTAAAAACGAGTGTTTATAACAATATTTCATTGTGTAATATCATATATTCTAAATTAAGTATCTGTACTATACAATGTGGGAGGATAGATATATATAACAATCCATTGGACTTCACTGTCCTCATTTCCATTTGAGCTCTAGTGACTATTCATTGTGCGGTCACGTGGGATAGCTGTCATACATCACGTGACCCGCACCACCAATCAGACTAAGATAGACAGAACTCTGGTGGCCATGTGACTCATGATTACACACCCTCGGTATTCCGATCACGTGGGTCCGATGTCATGCATCACATGACCCAGACTGCCAATCAGCGCTACTAGATAGTTATTACCATTATGGTCACGTGATTCGTAATGAACTATTCGCGGCCCTTTTGCTCCGTAGTGAATAGACTGAGGGCATCCGACCCAGACACGCGTCACGAAGCCGCGTCATACAGGCTGCGAGCACGTGACTCGGTCACATGCTCCGCAGTCATTCAATCAATTGGTTAGTTTACAGCTGTATTCATTGGACACGTAACTCAGCAACAACTCATTTATTGGTCATTTCGTCGTATCTATACATAATGTTCTTATCCGAATATCATCATCGTTACTATATTTGGCTATACTTAGTGCACACACGCAGTGAAGAAGGAATATCACCAAAGAATTGTTTCCCTAAAGAAAAATAAACAATGTTTCAATCGACTACTTTTTTCCACATTTTTATTGAATCCCAATATGGGCATCATAATTTATAAACATAGTCTTATAATATACAGTTTCAATAAGTAAGACTAAATCCATCACAATTCCATAGTTAATGAATTTTCACAGATACTGAACAAAGGATAGTATTGAACCTAATGATCATGTTCTATTCCTATATCAGTACCTATTTATAATAATTAATTGATATCACTATGTCAGTACTACAAGGTATCTCGATACAGAAAATCAATCCTAGTACAGAGAAAATGGCTTCAGATGTAAAATGGTCTCCCTAGTGACTCTTAGATCGGGTAAATAAGAGAATTGATCATAGTGTCTCTAGACATTTCTTTGAATACCATCAAATCAACCCGGACTCCCTAAAATTAATATGTTTAGAACATATTAAGGAAACTCAAAGGGGAGGAGACAGGTTTAACAGGTTACAGAAACAGGAGATACATTGGATTTTTAAAATGAATACACTCCATCCGTATGGATTAAATGAGGGAATGGAATTAAATGCGGTGATCTAAGAGTCACTAGGGAGACCATTTTACATCTGAAATCCTCCAGGATTGGTAACTATTTGTGGAGAGACGTACATCCTTTATGGTAAAAGGAAAATTGAGGTCCACCAACCACTGGATATTAAAAAATCCCTGTCCTGTTGCTGATTCTATTTGGCTGTCCTAAATGAGCCATGGCTTTTTAACTGCTCTCGATGTGTATTAATTGTCATTTAGACATTATTATACCCATTTTTAAATTTTAATTTACATTAAATTGTTGATTAATCCTTCCCACCTGTCTGCAACAATTATTCTCAGCGCTGTATTGGTACTTCTAGTACTATTGTGTTTTATGTTTAATTTGGAGTGACTGTCTAAGGTTTCTACAGCTGCTTAGGAGAACCAGCTCTGTCAAGCGCGGGGTACACCCACTCTTTTGAGTGAAGAGAGTGATGTGAATGAGATTATCAGAGTTGTTGTAGCAATGCGGTGAGATGGATTTAGAAGACAGGGATACAGATGGTGTAGTGAGGGTGCTGGCTCCTGGGCTAGGAAGGGACACAGCAGCAGTTGAGCATGGAGGGAGTAAAGTGTGGTACAGAGGGGTATGAGGTGAGGTAGGTAGAGGAGGGAGGGAGTGGTGGACAATTGGGACCAAGGTAGGGTAGAGGTGAATGACAGTGGGGTGTCAGGGGAGGAATGGAAGTAAGGCAGTGGAGTGGATGGGAGACAAAGGAAGGGAGAGAGGAGGAAATGTAGGAGACTAGGGGAGAAGGATAGGGGTCGGAGCAGGGGACAGAGAAAAGGATAGGGCAGACAAGCAGTCTGGGGGGTGATAGTGACAAGCTAGACATGCTGTAGTGTGGATGAGGTAAGTAGTATGATAAATTTGGAAATAGGAATGGTGGTTGTAATATGAACAGAGCAGTAGGTTAGCAGAAATACAGGTTATGATATACAATCATGACTAAATCGTTACATGATTGTCCCATGAGAATTCAACAAATGCTTATCAGACTACAGAAATATGATGTACACTTGCTGTACTGTCCCGGTAAATACATGTACATTGCTGATACAGCCTCTCATGCTGTGGACAAAAGTGAAGGTTCTGGAAGTCTGATGGATGAAGACCTAGAGGCATATGTTAATTTCATCGTAGCTTCTCTACCAGTGTCTCTTGCCAGACAAGAACAGATTAGAAAAGAAACGGATGACACAATGGGGTATATTTACTAAGGTCCCGATTTTGACCAAGATGATGTTTTTTCTTCAAAGTGTCATCTCGGGAATTTACTAAACTCAAATCACGGCAGTGATGTGGGCATTCGTATTATTTTGGAAGTCCTAGGAATAAATTACGAATCAATACACCATCGGTCAAATACGCCTGGAATTTGGTAGAAATCGGTAATTTACTAAAAAGTGCAAATCACAAACACTGCCGACAATAGCCAAACACTGCCGTGCTAAAATACAAATCGTGAAAAAGTGCTAACAAAAAACAGACCTGCTTTTTTTTACCGTGTTCGGATAGGCATGCACGGATCCATGAGATCCGTGCATGTTTTTCAGTGGTAAGGGGTGGGAAATTGTTATTTTTGTTTAAAAAAAATGTGTGGGGTCCCCCCTCCTAAGCAAAACCAGCCTCGGGCTCTTTGAGCCGGCCCTGGTTGAAAAAATATGGGGAAAAAATTATAGGGGTTCCCCCATATTTAAACAACCAGAACCGGGCTCTGTGCCTGGTCCTGGTTCCAAAAATACGGGGGACAAAAAGCGTAGGGGTCCCCCGTATTTCTGAAACCAGCACCGGGCTCCACTAGCCAGATACATAATGCCACAGCCGGGGGACACTTTTATCTAGGTCCCTGCGGCCCTGGCATTACATACCCAACTAGTCACCCCTGGCCGGGGTACCCTGGAGGAGTGGGGACCCCTTCAATCAAGGGGTCCCCCCCCTCCAGCCACCCAAGGGCCAGGGGTGAAGCCCGAGGCTGTCCCCCCCATCCAAGGGCTGCGGATGGGGGGCTGATAGCCTTTTTGTCAAAAAATTAATATTGTTTTTAGTAGCAGTACTACAAGTCCCAGCAAGCCTCCCCCGCAAGCTGGTACTTGGAGAACCACAAGTACCAGCATGGGGCAGAAAACCGGGCCCGCTGGTACCTGTAGTACTACTACATAAACAAACGGTGGGAACTTTGTGGTCAGCGGTGAGGTTACTTTCGGTCAACCGCTGACCACAAAGTTCCCACCATTGGTTACAATGGAGCGCATAGGCGCTACATTGTAACACTGCCGTGTGCTGCCTGTCATACACTACAGGAGCACACAGCCAATCAGGAGGGTGCCACAACGTAGCGCTCCCTGATTGGCTGATGGAACCCTCTTAGACAGAAGTCAGGGGGGGTTCCTGGCATTCAGGGAAAGGGGTCCCATGTGAAAACATGGGGCCCCTTTCAGTGCGAGGTCGGGTGTCCATTTTGTTATTTTGCAAAGTACCAGGATTACAAATTGAGAAAAAGAGGAGCCATCTACACTGGATTTTGTGAGTACAATTTTTTCAACAGGTACACCATGGATTCTACATGGAGAAGAGGACCGACCCTCGTGTGAACATAGGTAAGTATGTGTATATGGAGGTGTGGATGTATGTATTAAACTTTTACTTTCAAGGTGTGTGTCTTCTGTTTTTATTGGGGTATTTTTTTAGTAGTAGTAATACAGGTACCAGCAGGCCCGGTTTTCCGCCGCATGCTGGTACTTGTGGTTCTCCAAGTACCAGCTTGCGGGGGAGGCTTGCTGGGACTTGTAGTACTGCTACTAAAAACAATATTCATTTTTTGACAAAAAGGCTATCAGCCCCCCATCCGCAGCCCTTGGATGGGGGGGACAGCCTCGGGCTTCACCCCTGGCCCTTGGGTGGCTTTAGGGGGGGACCCCTTGATTGAAGGGGTCCCCACTCCTCCAGGGTACCCCAGCCAGGGGTGACTAGTTGGTTATGTAATGCCAGGGCCGCAGGGACCTAGATAAAAGTGTCCCCCGGCTGTGGCATTATGTATCTGGCTAGTGGAGCCCGGTGCTGGTTTCAGTAATACGGGGGACCCCTACGCTTTTTGTCCCCCGTATTTTTGGAACCAGGACCAGGCGCAGAGCCCGGTGCTGGTTGTTTAAATGTGGGGGAACCCCTATCATTTTTTTCCCAATATTTTTTCAACCAGGACCGGCTCAAAGAGCCCGAGGCTGGTTTTGCTTAGGAGGGGGGACCCCACGCATTTATTTTTAAAGATTTTAACAATGATTTCTATTTTCATAAAGGTGCACAATGAAGCCCAGCACGGATCTCTCAGATCCGGCCGAGATTCATTGTGTTAAAGTCGGCAGTGTTTTACAAGTCACTCACGTAAAACACTGCAAAAAAAACCGAATGACATCGACATCGGTAAATACGAAAATGCAGAATACGACAGCTTAGTAAATTAGTCGTAATAAATTCAAAAAAATGCAACTTTGCACTTTCGATGTCATTCGTGATTGAACTTTAAACTCAGTCGGGAAATTACGAATTTTAGTAAATATACCCCAATGATAGTGTTGAAAGATATCATTCTGAAAGAATGGCCAGCAGAAAAAAATGTGTGTCCGCTGTCTATTCATGATTACTGGATGTACCACTGTGACCTTACAGTTGTCGATGGTATTATTTACAAAGGCAATAGGATTGTCATACCTGCACGACTAAGAAAAACTATACTATGCAAAATACATGAAGGCCACTTAGGGGAAGAAAAATGTAAGCAGAGAGAGGGTGAAATTATGTATTGGCCAAGAATGAACCAAGACATAGCACAGACAACAGCTACATGTGAATTATGTCTTACATGCAGACCGAAAGAACAAGTTGAGCCACTGAGTCCTCATGCAGTGCCAGAGAGACCATACCAGAAAGTTGGTGCAGATTTGTTTGAATGTAGGGGGTCATTCCGAGTTGTTCGCTCGCACGCTGCTTTTAGCAGCTTTGCACACGCTAAGCCGCCGCCTACTGGGAGTGAATCTTAGCATAGTAAAAGTGCGAACGAAAGATTCTCAAAATTGCGATTACACACCTCTTAGCAGTTTCTGAGTAGCTTCAAACTTACTTGGTATCTGCGATCAGTTCAGTGCTTGTCGTTCCTGGTTTGACGTCACAAACACACCCAGCGTTCGCCCAGACACTCCTCCGTTTCTCCAGCCACTCCCGCGTTTTTCCCAGAAACGGTAGCGTTTTTTCGCACACACCCATAAAACGGCCAGTTTCCGCCCAGAAACACCCACTTCCTGTCAATCACATTACGATCACCAGAACGAGGAAAAAACCGTGAGTAAAATACCTAACTGCATAGCAAATTTACTTGGCGCAGTCGCACTGCGGACATTGCGCATGCGCATTAGCGACTAATCGCTCCGTTGCGAGAAAAAAATAACGAGCGAACAACTCGGAATGACCCCCGTAATGGGAAAATGTACATTGTCTTGACCGATTATTACTCTAATTACCCTGAAGTGAAGACACTACATACAACTACTGGTAAAGCTGTAATCACTTGCATGAAGTCAGTCTTTGCAAGGCATGGTGTTCCTATGGAAGTGTTCACTGAAAATGGTCCTCAGTTTTTCAGTGCTGAATTTAGACAATTTGCTGATGAGTGGGAATTTTTCATACTACATCAAGTCCCCGCTATCCACGCTCAAAATGGTTAGTGGAAAGTTCAGTAAAAATTGTAAAGAGTCTTGTGAAAAAAGCTCAAGAAGGTAAAGAAGATTTCTAAAAAAGTAATTTAATCTACCGCAGTACAACTTTATAAAATGGACTTTCTCCTGCACAAATGCTGATGGGAAGGAGGATTACAGCAAATCTCCCGATACATGATCAACTACTTAATGCACATATCTCAGCGTTGTTCAGACTGAGTAAGGAACGTCAATAGGCGAAACAGAAACTGTTCCATGAGAGGCAAACAAAAAGCTAATCTGATCTAATATCGGGTGACCAAGTCCGTCTCAGAGATCATGAGAAAGGTATTTGGGTGCAGAAAGGTATCATGCAAGCACAAGTAGCACCAAGATCTTATACTATATGTACAGAGCATGGAACAGAAGTAAGAAGAAATCAGGTGCATTTAAGATCTCAACCTAACCATAATAAACGACTTGAGAATACCCTTCATCTGACATGTATGATGAACCTGATAATGGTGAACAAACCATGATTCTAGAGAAGTCCAACATGGTCAAGGAAACACAGACTGTGTATGAAAGACCCAAAAGGGAAATACGCAGACCTGAGAGACTCATTGAAACATGATGTTCTTAATATTATGTTGAATTGTTGCACTGAAAGATACAGGGCTTATCTTTAAAGAAAAGAGGATGTGATGTTGTTGCATTAGAATGCTTAATGTGTGTAGACACTCCCTTACTAATATGTGTAAGCCTGAATCTTCAGTAATGGTCCCTATGACCAGAGGGAATGCTGGGAAGTGGGTGGTCTGGTGTGTAGTGTGTTTGGAGTTGGTAATAGAATAAAAGAGCACATCCGTGAACTCACATGCCTCTGTGTCCTAATGATTGGAATTACAAGCATATGAACAAAACACCCCTTGGAGGCCTTAATCCAGCTCTGGTGTGCAGCAACACACCCAATCCCTTGCAGCCATATACTACATAGATCTGCTCAGCCGCAACGCTGATCACCCTTTCACAAAGTACAAGGTAAGCTTCAAATAGTTAATACTCTCCAGCTTGGAATTCTCTAACTTTCTATGCAGGGGCAGATAGCTCAATGAATACAGTGTCTGACTGCAATGTCATAGGCTACGGGTTTGAATCCTGGGCACATCAGCATCCTGCAATGTAATAAAGGACAGTGTGAGTGAATGACAAAGAGCTCTCAAGTCAAGTCCATGAATGCTGAATAGGTATTAGGGACAAAAGGGGTGGGAGTAGGAGACACGCTGCAAGTGAAAGTAATTAGATAATTCATAATTGACAAGTGCTGCCAACAGCGCACCCTACCTTGCAGCGCAATGTGTGGAGCAGTGCTCTTGGAGCTGCTTGCATGCCCCCTGTCCCTCTATGCCAGGGAATAGATGGGAATATCGCTCAGAGCAGCAAGTGACAGGGGGGATTTCCCGACTGCCCCCACCGCGGGACACTGCAGCTCATGGGTGGGACAGGAGGACAGACCCGCCAAAATCAGGACATTTTGGAGGTATGAAATAAGGAACAGTTCAACAAATGCAGACCACTGTAGAACTTGTAGTGCACCAGTTCAGGTTAAGCAAATTCAATGCATTAAATGAGGTTTAAAAATAAATCCTTAAACAACGTGAGCACTAGGGGTAAAAAGGGGAGCCATATTAGGTTATCACAGCCTTCGTCCCAGTCGCTCCAGTCTTCGCGCTGTCCCTCTTGCTCTGGCTCCTTGAAGACTCCAAAGAGCAGCAGCTCCTGTGGTGCACTCCTCGGCAGGCAGTGTCGCAGCCGGCTATCTTCCACACAATGAGTTCTTTACCCTGGGACTGTGCTTGCTGGTCCAGTGCTCCCGCCACGCTCTGTTCCCTGGCTCCATCCTCCTATTCCTGCACCTCATTTTCTACCAATGGCTCTTGATTGCTGGCTGCCCAGGCGTTTTGCTCTGGTATGTAATCCTCTTCACACAGGGACGGATCTAGACTTTTTTCTTTTAGGGGGGCGGTTTACTGTTTAATATTGACTCCTCCCCTCTCTAGTCCCAACTCCTCCCATCTGCAATCCTAACTCCTCCTCTCTCAATTTCTGAAAAACTGAACTTATTGAGTGAGACTGAGATAGTGCTTTGTGATTGTTCTATGTACATGTGACTGTGCTGTGGGGTAATTGTATTTATTAGCCCTAGCACCCACACACCTGCAAGTGAGGGGTGTATGCTCTGTAACCCTTGCTCTCCAGGCTCCTCTGTGCTGCTGTGGTATAGGCTGCAGCACAGCGTTCTGCCTCAGGCTCTCCCTGCAGAGCTCTTTTCAGCTCAAAAGTGGGTGTGGCTATGACTGTGTTGGGGGGGCGGTCGCCCCCTTTGCCCCCCCTCCCTAAATCCGGCCCTGTCTTCACAGTCCGTCAGCACTTTCTCCTACCTAGAAATCAATCCCCCTCAAGCACTGCAGGCTCTTCTTAAATAGGTGCCTAGAGTCTTCAGATCCCCCTTCATGTCAGCATGCCAGAGGGTGACTAGCTCCAGGGACCACAGCAACAGTTTGCCTCCTGTTCCCTGTGACCTGCGGACCCAATAATCTCACAGGGATTTTCTTGGGTCAGGGCTGTTGTTGACTAGGGGAGAAACACCACTATTCTAGTGGTGCAAAAACTCCTCATCAGTAGCTGACAGGGTCATTAAAAGTTCAGCCTCACATACCATGGCTCTAATGGAGATGGTTAAACATATATGTAACACCCCCAAGTTGGCAGGGTTGAGAGAGGTACCACAGGTGTTGGGTGTCTATGTGACGGACCTTTCCCCAGAAATGTTGTTCCCCGAACCTTGTCTCATAGTACCATGCTCAGAGAGGTAGGACAGATTGATATGGATAGAAATGAGTCCGCAATTCCAACAGGAAGTGTTTTTATTGATCAGCAATAAACTCTGGATTTGGGATGATTGGTTCACTAAGGGACGTTGCATGGGTTGTAAATCACAAAAAGAAGACTTCGGCATACAAGAAGAACAGGAATATACAATTCATTACAGTGCACACCACAAAAGGTCATCCAATATGCAAAAGACAAGCAATTTGGATTACAGAAGAAGAATAATTGGAATCACAAATTAACATAAAATCATTGGAATCACGAAATAATATCAGACACTCCATTCTATAATGATGATGAGAGGAATGAAAGCAATATGTTCAGTAATCCTAAATACTAACTTTCTAGCTCTCCCTAGCCAAGGTAACAAATATCTTTACCAGCAAATATCGTTGGAGCTCTGGTTGAAGTCTATTGCGCCAGAGCCTGTCAATGAGGAATGGCCACATGGATATGAGGGAGAATCCTGGGTTAGGAAAATGTCAATGATACGGAGATCTTTATTCAAAGGGGATGTAACCAGTGAAGTAATAACAGGGTCTCCTGACAACGTCACTGATATCACAATTAGAGGCTTTTGTGTGGAACAAATTCAGGCTCTTTCAGTTGCAGGACTTGATGAACATTTGTATAATTAGCTCAGTCCTCGCAGCAATAACTATCTGCCTGCATTTGCACAAAACGCTGTTCTTTAGCACAAATATTTCTCTGATACTTGTATTAAACTCAGTGCTTGCATAACTGGCACAATATGGTGCTGCTAGCAAACACTGGGGCAGATGTATTAACCTGGAGAAGGGATAAAGAAGTGATAAACCAGTGATAAGTGCAATGTGATAACGCACCAGCCAATCATTACGGATTTGAAAAATGACAGGAGCTGACTGGCTGGTGCAGTATCACCTTGCACTTATCACTGCTTTATCACTTCTTTATCCCTACTCCAGGCTTAATATATCTGCTCCATTGTTTGGTCTGTAACACAGGTGGTGGAGGCTGAAGGGCACACTTGCCTGTGGCTGGCTGTCAGTTTGAAACGGTACTCACTTAGACCCAGGTAACGGAGGTTTGAGCTGGCTGCACCTGCTGTAATGGCTCTTTATTGTCTCAGGATGGCCATGGCATCTACGCCTCTCACCAGGGCTGGCGGTATCTGGTCTTCCTGCTATGGCTTCTCAGCACCAGCTTTCCAGCAACACTACCCAGTAACGCTCCACTGCTCTCCTTCATCAACGCTGCTCTCACCGCCCGCCATCCTGATACTGTCTCCAACACTCAGCTCCTGCTCTGCGTTACAGTGCCTTCCAGCTTACCACACTCTCCACCTTCTTCGTCCAAGCAGGCTCTGTCCTTCCCAGCTAATTCTGTCCAGTCCACTTTCTTTCCTGAGGCCTTGTGACTGGACCCAAGACTGCAATTAACTCCTCCTGCCACGGCTTTTCTCCTGCTGCTGCAGAGCTACAGCAAACATTCTCAAAGATAAACACTCTACACCCAGCGGTGAAGTGAGCGATCTAACTAGATTGGTCTGCATGCAGGCACAATCTAGAGTCGGCTATAGGGGCATACACACAGAGAGATGTTTGCTTCTTTTCTAAGCAATCTAGTGAGATTACTTAGACTTTAAGCACACATCGCTATGTGTGTACCCCCCTTTAGTGGCGGGATCAGTATGATATCCCAGCAGTCAGGAGACCAATGCCAGGATACCAGCTTCGTGCCCGGTGGCGACCTTCTGCCACCACAGGGTTATATTCCCCCTCGGGTGGTGTCGTGGACCACCACCCAAGTGTGATTCCAGTTGGCAGTTGGGATTCCGACCACCAGTATTTCACCGGGTGTCAGGATTCCAGCATTGGTATCCTGATAGCCAGGATCCCGACAACCAGTAAATTGACTGCCTCCCCCTCATATACTGCCAGGGACACTTTAAGAGAGGAGGAGGCCCGTGTGCAGTCTCCTCCATTTGGGCATGCTCCTCTCCGCCATTAGAGCTGATAGTCTGAGCAGTAGAGGGCTCAGACTCTACTGCACATGTGCAGATCTCCAGGAAAATGACGCGGCCACCATTTTCCCAGTGATTTCTCTACTGTGCATGTGCAGAACTCTGTGAAAATGGATGCTGCACCATTTTCACGGTGATTCAATAGTGCTGCTGACATCGGCACGGGACTCCGGAGGGGTGATTATTCAAAATAATTGGGAGCAGCGTGTGTGGTGTGGGGCCCCCTGGACTCAGAGGCCCATGTGTACCCATTCTAAACACGCCAGTGTATACCACCCTTAGATTCAAATGTGATATTCTCTATGGAATAATGTATAAGACAGGAGGCATTCTGTCAGCAGCACTAGCTCATTTCTTGCTCTTGAATAAAGATGTTTGAGCTGTTCATGATTTGATTATAAAACTGGTTTGGCAAATTGGTTTTAAAATGTAAAACATTCTTTGGCACTTCTCAGTTTTTTTTTGAAACGGCTAAAAGGGCAAACATGTTTGAGCTGGTTTCACAGTGTTTGAGTTAGTTCAGTTTTGTGCAGGCCAGGCTGCACATATTACTGCCATTTTACATGTGTTTGAACGGGTTTGAACCCATATTCAATTTGAATCATTGGAAGTGTTTTCATTGTGAACAGTGAACCTAAAACACAGCGGGCTGCTAACCCAGCAATGTTCCCAGTACAATTTAACGACTTGCCTGGCATGGTCGCAAGCAGGGCCGGTTCCGGGGCTTCTGGCGCCCCGTGCGGCATTAGGGGGCGTGGCTTCATACAGGGGGCATGGTCAGTTACGCCCCCTGTACTGTTGTAGGATGTGCGGTGCGCGATGACGTCATCGCGCACCGCACAGCAAAGGTCCTCTCCACGAAGGTAAACTAGACGCTAAGCGTCTAGTTCCCTTCGTGGAGAGCACCTTTGCTGTGCGGTGCGCGATGACGTCAACGCGCACCGCACATCATTACAGTGAAGGTCCTCTCCAGGAAGGGAAATTAAACGCGTAGCGTCTAGTTTCCCTTCACAGCGGGCAGCCCACGAAGGGAAACTAGACGCGTAGCGTCTAGTTTACCTTCACAACGGACAGCGGGCCGCGGCAGCGGGGGGCACCACAGCAGCAGCGGATCTTGCCATGGTGTGGCGCCCTCCGGAAGGCGGGGCCCCGGGCAAAGGTTCTGCTTGCCCGTGGCAAGATCCGCTACTGGTCGCAAGTGCCTTATTTGATCTAGTCACACAGGATGCGACCAGCCAGATAGACAGCATGTGCAGCTGCAGGGAAGAGAAGTGTACCGCTTTCAGTCTTTGCTGTGCTGCCGATCACTGCTAATCGGTCAGCACAGCAGGACCTCCCACCCAGACGCTGCAGGCAATAGCAGCAGCTGGAGAAATGTATATTAGCTTGGTGGCTGTTTGGCTGTAAAGTTGAAATTTGCGATAGCCATGATGCTTCCAATGTTATGATGTTGCGATGTTACAGTGTTTGGAACCCTGATTTTTTACAAATATCAAAGTTATTTTCTTCTTTTTTTTTTTTTATAAAATATTTTTTGGATAAGTTTAAAAACGTACTTCACCTAATTCACTCATAAAGTCATTTTCTGAGCGTTTTTTTGAAAAATAAATTAAGTGCTTTAAAAAAGTAAAAGTATTTTTATACAGGGGGGGGGGTGTATCAAACCCTTTAAAGAGGACACATAGAGAACTTGCCCACAGCAACCAATCAACTATTATTAACTATAATATATCTCATACATTCTATAAAATCATAGGTAGAATGTAATTGGTTGCTTTTGGCAACATGTTTGCTTGTCCTTTTTAGAAGATTTGATACAGTACATCTGCCCAAAGTGAAATATAGATGGCAACCATATTATTTTCCAAAGCATTTTCAAGATATTTTGCTCTCTTGCAATTCACAATATCTTGGAGATTTTGAAAAACTTGAACTTCATACAGGGTACGAGGACACTTTAATGTATTCACAGGTAGTACTCTTACTTAACATTATTTTTTATGTTTATTCTCCTTCAGGCCACATGATAAAGTATATCTGCTGTCAATCGCTGAAAAATATAATAATGATTCTATGGATTATTTAGCAAGTACAGAAGTGATGAATTCCAGTTCTTCCTGCCATGTAGGAACACATGGTAATTGCAGACTATAATCCAAGGAATTTATCCATAACCAGCAATGATGAGATCCATCTCCTAGATCTGACGCATTTCATCCAAAGGACTTCCCCAGGGGGTTACAGTCTTAAGATTGGTAACATAGAGCATTAAATACAGATGTTGATAAAGCAATAAATTGCCATTTTATTTCTACACCTTATAGCAGGGCTGGCCAAACCAGTCCTCGAGATCTACCAACAGTTCATGTTTTCCAGGCCTCCTGGAGATCTGTAGAATGGTCAGTTAGGAATGAATGCAGCACATCTTAATTAGTAATGACTACACCTGAGCACCAGCTAGGTGGTCTGGAAAATGTGAACTGTTGGTAGATCTTGAGGACTGGTTTGGCCAGCTCTGCCTTATAGTTAATAGTGCTTCGGCAAAGTGCATAAAAAAATTAATTGTTCCAGCCGTTGCCTTGAAAGACAATACACCTATTGAGACAGTACTAGCAAGTAATGTATTGCCTGGAGCATTTGAAGACCTATAAACATAATGAGAATAGATTTGAAATATGGCCAGTTTATACAATAGAAGAAAGCACACAGTTTATGGTCTGTAAGTCAGTATAGGGCTAATTAAGTAGGATGTTACAAAAAATAAAATAAACAAATCAGACAATGCTATTTAATGGTTCAGACCGATATGTACCAAAGACAGGAGATCACTTATAAAATAAGAATTTACTTACTGATAATTCTATTTCTCATAGTCCGTAGTGGATGCTGGGGACTCCGAAAGGACCATGGGGGATAGCGGCTCCGCAGGAGACTGGGCACATCTAAAGAAAGCTTTAGGACTACCTGGTGTGCACTGGCTCCTCCCCCTATGACCCTCCTCCAAGCCTCAGTTAGGATACTGTGCCCGGACGAGCGTACACAATAAGGAAGGATTTTGAATCCCGGGTAAGACTCATACCAGCCACACCAATCACACCGTATAACCTGTGATCTGAACCCAGTTAACAGCATGATAACAGAGGAGCCTCTGAAAGATGGCTCACAACAATAATAACCCGATTTTTGTAACAATAACTATGTACAAGTATTGCAGACAATCCGCACTTGGGATGGGCGCCCAGCATCCACTACGGACTATGAGAAATAGAATTATCGGTAAGTAAATTCTTCTTTTCTCTAACGTCCTAAGTGGATGCTGGGGACCTCGTAAGGACCATGGGGATTATACCAAAGCTCCCAAACGGGCTGGAGAGTGCGGATGACTCTGCAGCACCAAATGAGAGAACTCCAGGTCCTCCTCAGCCAGGATATCAATTTTGTAGAATTTTACAAACGTATTTGCTCCTGACCAAGTAGCTGCTCGGCAAAGTTGTAAAGCCGAGACCCCTCGGGCAGCCGCCCAAGATGAGCCCACCTTCCTTGTGGAGTGGGCATTTACAGATTTTTGGCTGTGGCAGGCCTGCCACAGAATGTGCAAGCTGAATTGTACTACAAATCCAACGAGCAATAGTCTGCTTAGAAGCAGGAGCACCCAGCTTGTTGGGTGCACACAGGATAAACAGCGAGTCAGATTTCCTGACTCCAGCCGTCCTGGAAACATATATTTTCAGGGCACTGACAACGTCTAGCAACTTGGAGGCCTCCAAGTCCCTAGTAGCCGCAGGCACCACCAATAGGTTGGTTCAGGTGAAACGCTGAAACCACCTTGGGGAGAAACTGAGGATGAGTCCTCAATTCCGCCCTGTCCGAATGGAAAATCAGATAAGGGCTTTTTCAGGATAAAGCCGCCAATTCTGACACGCGCCTGGCCCAGGCCAGGGCCAACAGCATGACCACTTTTCATGTGAGATATTTTAACTCCACAGATTTAAGTGGTTCAAACCAATGTGACTTTTGGAACCCAAAACTACATTGAGATCCCAAAGTGCCACTGGAGGCACAAAAGGAGGCTGTATATGCAGTACCCCTTTTACAAACGTCTGAACTTCAGGGACTGAAGCTAGTTCTTTTTGGAAGAAAATTGATAGGGCCGAAATTTGAACCTTAATGGACCCCAATTTCAGGCCCATAGACACTCCTGTTTGCAGGAAATGTAGGAATCGACCCAGTTGAATTTCCTCCGTCGGGCCTTACTGGCCTCGCACCACGCAACATATTTTCGCCAATTGCGGTGATAATGTTTTTGCGGTTACATCCTTCCTGGCTTTGATCAGGATAGGGATGACTTCATCCGGAATGCCTTTTTTCCTTAAGGATCCGGCGTTCAACCGCCATGCCGTCAAACGCAGCCGCGGTAAGTCTTGGAACAGACAGGGTCCTTGCTGGAGCAGGTCCCTTCTTAGAGGTAGAGGCCACGGATCCTCCGTGAGCATCTCTTGAAGTTCCGGTTACCAAGTCCTTCTTGGCCAATCCGGAACCACGAATATAGAGCTTACTCCTCTCCATCTTATCAATCTCAGTACCTTGGGTATGAGAGGCAGAGGAGGGAACACATACCCTGACTGGTACACCCACGGTGTTACCAGAGCGTCTACAGCTTATTGCCTGAGGGTCCCTGGACCTGGCGCAATACCTGTCGAGTTTTTAATCATGTGGAAGACTTCTGGGTGAAGTCCCCACTCTCCCGGGTGGAGGTCGTGCTGAGGAAGTCTGCTTCCCAGTTGTCCACTCCCGGAATGAATACTGCTGACAGTGCTATCACATGATTTTCCGCCCAGCGAAGAATCCTTGCAGCTTCTGCCATTGCCCTCCTGCTTCTTGTGCCACCCTGTCTGTTTACGTGGGTGACTGCCGTGATGTTGTCCGACTGGATCAACACCGGCTGACCTTGAAGCAGAGGTCTTGCTAAGCTTAGAGCATTGTAAATGGCCCTTAGCTTCAGGATATTTATGTGAAGTGATGTCTCCAGGCTTGACCATAAGCCCTGGATATTCCTTCCCTGTGTGACTGCTCCCCAGCCTCGCAGGCTGGCATCCGTGGTCACCAGGACCCAGTCCTGAATGCCTAATCTGTGGCCCTCTAGAAGATGAGTACTCTGCAACCACCACAGGAGGGACACCCTTGTCCTTGGTGACAGGGTTATCCGCTGATGCATCTGAAGATGCGACCCGGACCATTTGTCCAGCAGGTCCCACTGGAAAGTTCTTGCGTGGAATCTGTCAAATGGGATTGCTTCGTAGGAAGCCACCATTTTACCCAGAACCCTTGTGCATTGATGCACTGAGACTTGGCTCGGTTTTAGGAGGTTCCTGACTAGCTCGGATAACTCCCTGGCTTTCTCCTCCGGGAGAAACACCTTTTTCTGGACTGTGTCCAGGATCATCCCTAGGAACAGAAGACACGTCGTCGGAACCAGGTGCGATTTTGGAATATTGAGAATCCAATCGTGCTGCCGCAACACTACCTGAGATAGTGCTACACCGACCTCCAACTGTTCCCTGGATCTTACCCTTATCAGGGAATTGTCCAAGTAAGGGATAACTAAAATTCACTTCCTTCGAAGGAATATCATCATTTCGGCCATTACCTTGGTAAAGACCCGGGGTGCCGTGGACCATCCATACGGCAGCGTCTGAACTGATAGTGACAGTTCTGTACCATAAACCTGAGGTACCCTTGGTGAGAAGGGTAAATTTTGACATGAAGGTAAGCATCCTTGATGTCCCGAGACATCATGTAGTCCCCTTCTTCCAGGTTCGCAATCACTGCTCTGAGTGACTCAATCTTGAATTTGAACCTCTGTATGTAAGTGTTCAAAGATTTTAGATTTAGAATCGGTCTCACCGAGCAGTCCGGCTTCGGTACCACAACAGTGTGGAATAATACCCCGTTCCCTGTTGCAGGAGGGGTATCTTGATTATCACCTGCTGGGAATACAGCTTGTGAATGGCTTCCAAAACTGTCTCCCTGTCAGAAGGAGACATCGGTAAAGCCGACTTTAGGAAACGGCGAGGGGGAGACGTCTCGAATTCTAATTTGTACCCCTGAGATATCACCTGAAGGATCCAGGGGTCTACTTGCGAGTGAGCCCACTGCGCACTGAAATTCATTGAGACGGGCCCCCCACCGTGCCTGATTCTGCTTGTAAAGCCCAAGCGTCATACTGAGGGCTTGGCAGAGGCGGGAAAGGGTTTCTGTTCCTGGGAACTGGCTGATTTCTGCAGCCTTTTTCCTCTCCCTCTGTCACGGGGCAGAAATGAGGAACCTTTTGCCCGCTTGTCCACGAAAAGACTGCGCCTGATAATACGGCGTCTTCTCATGTTGAGAGGCGACCTGGGGTACAAACGTGGAATTCCCAGCTGTTGCCGTGGCCACCAGGTCTGAAAGACCGACCCCAAATAACTCCTCCCCTTAATAAAGCAATACTTCCAAATGCCGTTTGGAATACGCATCACCTGACCACTGACGTGTCCATAACCCTCTACTGGTAGAAATGGACAACGCGCTTAGACTTGATGCCAGTCGGCAAATATTCCGCTGTGCATCACGCATATATAGAAATGCATCTTTTAAATGCTCTATAGGCAAAAATATACTGTCCCTATCTAGGGTATCAATATTTTCAGTCAGGGAATCCGACCACGCCAACCCAGCACTGCACATCCAGGCTGAGGCGATTGCTGGTCGCAGTATAACACCAGTATGTGTGTAAATACCTTTTAGGATACCCTCTTGCTTTCTATCAGCAGGATCCTTAAGGGCGGCCATCTCAGGCGAAGGTAGAGCCCTTACAAGCGTGTGAGCGCTTTATCCCCCCTAGGGGGTGTTTCCCAACGCACCCTAACCTCTGGCGGGAAAGGATATAATGCCAATAACATTTTAGAAATTATCAGTTGTTATCGGGGGAAACCCACGCATCATCACACACCTCATTTAATTTCTCAGATTCAGGAAAACTACAGGTAGTTTTTCCTCACCGAACATAATACCCCTTTTTTTGGTGGTACTCGTATTATCAGAAATGTGTAAAACATTTTTCATTGCCTCAATCATGTAACGTGTGGCCCTACTGGAAGTCACATTCGTCTCTTCACCGTCGACACTGGAGTCAGTATCCGTGTCGGCGTCTATATCTGCCATCTGAGGTAACGGGCGCTTTAGAGCCCCTGACGGCCTATGAGACGTCTGGACAGGCACAAGCTGAGTAGCCGGCTGTCTCATGTCAACCACTGTCTTTTATACAGAGCTGACACTGTCACGTAATTCCTTCCAACAGTTCATCCACTCAGGTGTCGACCCCCTAGGGGGTGACATCACTATTACAGGCAATCTGCTCCGTCTCCACATCATTTTTCTCCTCATACATGTCGACACAAAAGTACCGACATACAGCGCACACACACAGGGAATGCTCTGATAGAGGACAGGACCCCACTAGCCCTTTGGGGAGACAGAGGGAGAGTTTGCCAGCACACACCAGAGCGCTATATATATACAGGGATAACCTTATATAAGTGTTTTTCCCCTTATAGCTGCTGTATAGTTAATACTGCGCCTAATTAGTGCCCCCCTCTCTTTTTTTAACCCTTTCTGTAGTGTAGTGACTGCAGGGGAGAGACAGGGAGCTTCCCTCCAACGGAGCTGTGAGGGAAAATGGCGCCAGTGTGCTGAGGAGATAGGCTCTGCCCCTTTTTCGCAGACTTTTCTCCTGCTTTTTTATGGATTCTGGCAGGGGTTAAATGCATCCATATAGCCCAGGAGCTATATGTGATGCATTTTTTTTGCCATCCAAGGTGTTTTTATTGCGTCTCAGGGCGCCCCCCCCCCCAGCGCCCTGCACCCTCAGTGACCGAAGTGTGAAGTGTGCTGAGAGCAATGGCGCACAGCTGCAGTGCTGTGCGCTACCTTGTTGAAGACAGGACGTCTTCTACCGCCGATTTTCCGGACCTCTTCTGCCTTCTGGCTCTGTAAGGGGGCCGGCGGCGCGGCTCTGGGACCCATCCAAGCTGGGCCTGTGATCGTCCCTCTGGAGCTAATGTCCAGTAGCCTAAGAAGCCCAATCCACTCTGCACGCAGGTGAGTTCGCTTCTTCTCCCCTTAGTCCCTCGATGCAGTGAGCCTGTTGCCAGCAGGTCTCACTGAAAATAAAAAACCTAATCTAAAACTTTCACTAAGAAGCTCAGGAGAGCCCCTAGTGTGCACCCTTCTCGTTCGGGCACAGAGATCTAACTGAGGCTTGGAGGAGGGTCATAGGGGGAGGAGCCAGTGCACACCAGGTAGTCCTAAAGCTTTCTTTAGATGTGCCCAGTCTCCTGCGGAGCCGCTATCCCCCATGGTCCTTACGGAGTCCCCAGCATCCACTTAGGACGTTAGAGAAAGTAAATTTGGTACACACACATATTTGGCTTGATTTTACACCAGTGCATTGTGGTTCTCTCGGTGCATGTGAAGAACACATGGCTAGTCAGGAGCATAACATGAGTGAAGCTGGTTGAGCATATTTTATGCTCTGGATGCTAAGTGCAGAGTAGCAGAGACATTCACTCAGCATATGTCATATGGATTCATTTATTCATCATTTCAGTGGGTAAACATAAGGAATTTGTGAAATTAGCAACAAATCATCATGCAAAGGCCTATTTAGTAAGTGATGCTATTTTGCAATGTTAATTAACATCTACATCGCTACTATTCACATTCATAAGAAATTGCTGGAACAGCACATTTGATTAGAGGCTTTCCCTGCTTATTGTAGCGGTGGATGTAGTATGGTATGCCGGCGGTCGGGCTCCCGGCGACCAGCATACCGGCGCCGGGAGCCCGACCGCTGGCATACCGACAGTGTGGCGAGTGCAAATGAGCCCCTAGCGGTGAAGGAGGTGTTTGTACTGGACATGTGCACACTTCAGACTGCCTGAGAGGAATCTGAAGATCCCTCTCCAATGTTATTCTAATCCAGTGGTGAAACTACATTTTGGAGGCCCTGAAGCTTGAACTGTTGTGGGTGCCCCTTCACAACCAGCAACAATAAGGCAAAAGCAAACCAGGTCCAAAGGGCCTAAATGCGTTTTGTCACATCTTGTGACTTTTTCAATAGGAATAAATAGGGGGGGAAAAATAGAAACTATTGAAAAAGTCACAGGACGTGACAAAACACGGTTAGGACTCTGTGTGTTGAGGCTGGAGAGGACCAGGGATTTCTGCTCCTGCACTGAGGAAACATCCAGCCGGCCCCATATAAAGGACTGACCAACCGCAGCTAACCCCTCCCCGGCAACCCCATCACCTGGGTCACCTGGTGGTGTAATAATGAATGATACTCTCGGCATGGTGCCGTGCTGTCTCTGCTGCATTATTCTCTGCCCCCCGTGCTGCAGAAGAAGATGACCTGGCTGGCTACAAGCTGACGACTGTCTGGTAAATTTACACATACAAATCTCCTGGGTACAAGTTCAAGGGGGGGGGGGGGGCACAGGGGGGCCCCAGAGGCAGAAGTGTACTGTGCCCAGAGATTTCTGTTGCCGGCCCTGAGTATATGGATACAAAGTCCATGGTCAACCAAATCAAAGGTTTCTTTTTTCCAGCCTGTATGTTGCAATTGCACGTGAAAAGATTCAAGTAACCAACTTCTATAACAGTGAAAACTGTGACTGAATTATATATCTCTGCTGAAAAGCACAGTAACAGTGATGTCTTTACAATCAGTGCAATTCTTATATGTTTCTTACAGGTTGATTACAGTTTACATAATTTCCAGCCAGTGTACTATCTGAACATATTGAGATCACTGTTTTTATATCTGTTTAATATGGTAAAAAAAAATTATGAAAAAGTATTTTTAATTTGAACCACTGGTATACTTATATTTAGGGGTATATTCAATTGGTGTCAAATCCCTTATTTTGTAGGAAAATGGCCCATTTTCGGAATATCTTTTTTTTTTTTTACTGGGCTGAGGGAAGGAAAGTACCCATGATTCCCCATTTTCCCAGGTTACACTTCACTAAAGCCACTCCTATTTTTGAGACTTCAGGGAGAAGAGCAGGCATTACAGTTAGCTGTCTTGTGGAATCGTGTTTTTTAGGGCAATCTGCGTTTTTAACTTATATTTATATTTTTTTACACTGGCTACAATAATAGAGCCTTTTTCTGACCAGATTGTGATGTTCATGATCCAGGCAAGTGTGGAGGAGGAACATGATCTTGAAGATCAGGATCGTGATCAGCAAATGTCTGCACTGGGTGATTTCCACATCCACGCCAGTATCGCACTAGGCGTGCACTGGAGGATCTCTCCGGGTTCGAGGTGATACAAAATTATTGTTTATCGGCTCGTGAAATATATTCACTGTACGATCTGTTGGAGCCTGACCTGGAACCTCGGGCACGGACAAATCACACAGTCAGTGCTTTCCAGAAACTGCTGGCTACGTAACATTTCTTGGCGTCAGGCACATTCCAGCCTACTTTGTCTCAAACATGTGTTTTTTCACTGCCAACACTGTCGCGCTGTTTAACCCAGGTCATTAAGGCGTTCCACAAATGAACGACCCGGTTCATTAAATTACCAGATACGGACAGCGGATGGAATGAGATCAAAATTGGCTTTTACGATGAATTTAAATTCCCCAACATTCTGGGCGCAATTGACTGTATGCATGTGCAATTCAGACTGACCAGGAATTCGGAAGAATGTTTTCGGAACTGAAAAATGCTTCCATTCCATGAATGTTCAGGCGGTCTGTGACGCAAAAATTATTTTTACCAATAAATTTGTAGTATATCCTAGGTCATCTCTCGGCTCCTTCATCCTAAGCCAGTCATCGCTGTTTCATGAATTTGAGACAGGAAAAATGCCGGATGGCTGGCTGTTAGGTAAGTATAATTTTTTGTGGGGATTTTAATTATTATTATTATTTTTTTTTTTTTTATATATTAACCACCATTTTTTTCCCATAGGCGAATTACCCTAACGGGTTACCCTAACAAACCTTGGCTCTTGACCCCATTATCTAATCCTGTAGGTGAAGCCCAAGAACGGTACCAAGAGGCACACATTACATTGAGCGTGCCTTCGGTGTACTTAAAAGCCAGTTTCGAAGTTTAGACTCTTCGGGCGGTGCTCTTTTATACTCCCCAGTGAAGGTTTGCGGCATAGTTAATGCATGTTGTATCCTACATAACATTTGTGTCGCAAACCGTTAGCCAGTGACTATTCATCACAGGGATTTCCACGATGGGAACCGTTCTTCTGCTCCACCTGTGGGTATGGATGAAGGAGATGAAGAAAGAAGCCATCTAATCAGGACATATTTTTCTGCATCCTGTGAGTATAATCGTTTTATTTTTTTGCGGTAAATCACTAATTTTATCATTTTTATGATTTTTTTTTTTAAATTACAGAGTTCTGTTCTGTTGAAAGCCCGCACCCAGTTTTTCCAGTTTCAAGTTGAAGGCATCCCGTTCACGACTATTTGCAAGTTACCATTTGGGTGTGTTTACCTGTTTGAATCCTGTTCTGTGTAAAGTGGCCTTCTACCATGACCGCCTACTTGTGATGTGGACCTTCTCCCACTGGGATGTTATACCCTCAGGTGAGATGCTGGACCCCAACCTCCCTGATGTCAGTGTTACCTGTGTGTTGTTGCCTGCAGCTGTTCTTCTTCTTTTTCAGGAGGGATGTCATGCTGTGAAGTACCTTGCAACTAATACTATTTTTCTCTTCCACAGGTTTCAAGGAGTTGCCCTTCAAGTACCCTCTCCTGTGTAAAGTGATGCTACAGTCCCCCCTCTACCATGATGGTCTACTTGTGATGTGGACCTTCCCCCACTGGGATGTTATACCCTCAGGTGAGATGCTGGACCCCAACCTTTCTGATGTCAGTGTTATCTGTGTTTTGTTGCCTGCACCTGCTCTTCTTTTTCAGGAGGGATGTGATGCTTTGAAGTACCTTGTAAATAATACTATTTTTCTCTTTCACATGTTTCACAGAGTAGCCCTTCCAAGTACCCTCTCCGGTGTAAAGTGATGCTAAAGTCCCCCCTCTACCATGACAGCCTACTTGTGATGTGGACCTTCCTGCCACTGTGTTGTTATTAAAGATACCATCCAGGTGAGATGCTGGACCCCAACCTCCCTGATGTCTGTGTTACCTGTGTATTGTTGTCTGCACCTGCTCTTCTTTTTCAGGAGGGATGTCACACTTTGAAGTAACTTCTAAATTAATACTTTCTCTCTTCCACAGGTTTTCCCTGGAATGTACCTCCTTGCCCTTGATCACCAAAGTGGATAGTGGGGCTAAGACCCTCACCTCCACTACCATGCCGGCCTAGCTCAAGACCTTCAATACCCCCACATCCCTTAAATGCCCACTTGTAAATTACATTTACTATATTTTAAAGAAAAACACAAAACTTCTAAAAAAAAAAATTAAGAAAATTAAACAGTTGTATTTTTTATAGTTTGCAAAAAAGAAATTTTTGTAATAAAAAAAGAAGTGTTTGTTCTTCTTCATACTTTCCTTGTTCTTGTGTAGATATCTGAAAAAAAATAATAGAAAATCAGACTTAAGTAAAGGGCACTGTAATGATATCACATTCACATTCCTTTCCCAAGAACATTTGTGGAATCACACAGCCCAGCCAAAACCCATTTCTGGACTGTGTGGCTCCACAAGTGCAGGCAGGTCAAGGTGGAGGAGTCGTGGGGTCAGTGGTCTGTACTGTGACCCACCTCCACTTGTGGAACCACACAGCCCAGCCAAAACCCATTAATGGATTGTGTGGCTCAACAAGTGCAGGCAGGTCAAGGCGGAGGAGTCATGGGGTCAGTGGTCTGTACTTTGACCCGCCTCCACTTGTGGAACCACAGAGCCCAGCCAAAACCCATTGCTGGACTGTGTAGCTCAACAAGTGCAGGCGGGTCAAGGTGGAGGAGTCGTGGGTTCAGTGGTCTGTACTTTGACCCGCCTCCACCTGTGGAACCACATAGCCCAGCCAAAACCCATGGCTGGACTGTGTGGCTCCACAAGTGCAGGTGGGTCAAGGTTTGTGTAAGTGTGTGTGTAAAGTGAACAATGCCATTACTCACTATTGTAAAGTCAAGTAGAACAACGCTGTCCACGCCTCTTTGTCGACCATCCCTGAAGAATTTAAAAAAATGTGTGAATGCTCAAGTTACACAATTTTTTCAGAGGAGTATTTCTTAAAAATAAATGTGGTATCAGATTGCTCTTTGGCCCATCATATATGTAACCACAAGGAGCTTTCATCCTTCACTACAATCATACATGCCCACGCATGTATGGCTACATATAGCTCCTTGGTAGTACCAGCTTAGGTGGTGGTGGTGGTGGTGGTGGTGGTGGTGGGGGAATACATATAAATAATAATACAAAGAAAAAAACAAACTAATGGGAGGGAGAAAAAGGGAAGCACAGAAAAATAAAATTTTAAATAATTAAAAAATACGACCGCGCTATTGTGTGTGGGGGCTGTCCTGATCTTTTTCCTCCGGAGGGGGCGACTGTGTCCTTGGTGGCTGTAGAGTGCGTTACGTAGGCCTTGATGGGCATGCTGGTGTTGCTGTTGAGGCCGGTGTACGCAATGGTGGTGGAGGCATCTGGTAGACGGGGTACATCCCTGCATACCCTTGGTACTGCTGTGACTATCTGTACCAGGGTTGTGGTGAAGCAAGGGCAGGAGGCATCAGTGTGGCTGGTGGTGGCAGAGGTGATGGTCGAACGACATGTTCTTGACCTGTCCCTGGGAGTTTGCCATAGATCAACTGGAGAACCGTTGCGATGAGCATTGAGTTGGAAGCTGTCTGTCGCTGGCACTCTGACATGTTCTGGAAGCTTTGTGACTCATAGGCCGTGTTCTCCACCCATAAGGTACTTAATAGAGAGCGCTTAAATTGCAATCACATTTATTAGATATATTAAAAAATAAATATAGATAAAAATAATCACATTTATATACATAAATTATGCATGTATGGCACTTAAAAAAGCTGAAAGACACCTCAATTGATACTGATAAACTGTATAGCTCCAAAGTATTCTTAAAGTTCATAAATGTATAGCAGTCCATAGCAGAGCCGGTATTGCGCTGCGCTCCCTGGAGCCGGCGCTACGCGTAGCCGCAGGACAGCTCAGCGATTGCTGTCCCTGATGGCTCTGGCTCCCGGCTCCACTGTATTGAAAAGGCTGGCGCAACGGCCTCACGCAGGGAGTGACTGTAAAGAGAAGGACAGCTGAGCGACGGCTCAGCTGTCCAATAATCTGAGGAGCAGCAGCCTGCGGCTCAGTCATTGGCTAGGCGCGCAGGCTGCAGGGAAGAAGGAGGACGGCGCGTGGAGGCAGCAGCCAGCACCGAGTCTCAGCCAGCACTCCTAGGCAGAAGATTATCTGTGGCTGTGCAGCCTGCCAGGAACAAAAGTACATAAAAAACGTAAGGCTGGCTGTATTATGTACTGGTTTTTTAATATATATATATATATATATACACACACACACACACACACACACACACACACACACACACACACACGTGTGTGTGTATGTATGTGTATATATATATATATATATATATACACACGTGTGTTTATATATATATATGTGTGTGTATGTATGTGTATATATATATATATATATATATATATATATATATATGTATGTATGTATACTGTAAGGTGGCATTCCCAGCTGCCTTGTACTGTAATAAACTTGCACTGATGCCTCCCAATGCCGAGCTCTGGCCGACAAGTAGTTCCACCAGGGCGGCACGCCACACAACTTGTAATAAAAGACTCTTAAGGTGGGTACACACTGGTAGATATATCTGCCGATCAATTGATCGGCAGATATATCTATGGACAGATCGGGCAGTGTGTTGAGCATACACACTGCCTGATCCGTCGGGGACTGACGTCATGAACTGGGTGGGCGTGTACACACGCCCACCCAGTTCAGCTGTCAATCACCGCCGGCCGCCGCAGCATGTGTACGGGTGGTCGGCCGACCGCCCGTACACACACAGCAACGCGCCAATATATTGGTAGATATATTGGCCGTCGGCTGTGCTGCGGGGCCGACGCAATACATCTGTGAACAAGGGAGTTCACAGACGTATCGGCCGTACACACTGGCCGATGGACACGCGATATATCGGCCGTTCAAGAGACGGCCAATATATCGGCCAGTGTGTACCCACCTTATGTCCCGTTGATGTCAATGTTTCAGAACTTTTTACTTATGTTCTTGCGTCAGCATCCTGACAAAAGAACATAAGTAAAAGAACATAAGTAAAAAGTTCTGAAACGTTGACATCAACGGGACTAAGAATCTTTTATTACAAGTCTTCTTGAGTGCCGCACATATACAACTGTCAGGGCGCACACATGCGCACACACTCTCTGTTTATGTATATATTTGTGTTATGGTTTTAATGTTAGACCTCAGGGCCCCCCTGTCCTAAGTACCCCGGGCGCCCCAAAGTCTTAATCCAGCTCTGGTCCATAGCCATATATTCTGTATCTTAGTAGGCTAGTTTAGCCAGAATTACTTGATATCCAGTTATTTATATATCCTAGGAATTCATTGTGTATAAGGATATATACACTGACTATAGCAAATTTGCTGTTACTGAGAGTCCAGATATTTAAATGGATACAAAAGCTGCAGTCATTAGATCCAAAATATCCTGATGTGTGCACTCACCAGGACCCGGTATTAACCATCTGGCGCTCTACTTCACTTTTATACTGCTGGCGTAGTATGGGGTTTAT
Source organism: Pseudophryne corroboree (assembly GCF_028390025.1). NCBI lineage: Eukaryota > Metazoa > Chordata > Amphibia > Anura > Myobatrachidae > Pseudophryne > Pseudophryne corroboree. The sequence continues at coordinate 298,309,669 of NC_086449.1, forward strand.
ACAAATTACAGTGACCGGTAAGGTCAGTGCAATGTTTTCACCTCACCTCGCCGCAGGCTGGAACGTGATGCTTCTTATTGAATGGAGCGGCCGACGACTGTAGCTATACACCGCAAGCCATATCTTTAGCCGGAACAAAGTTGGATATGTGGTCTCAGTCTGCTCGAGCCAGAACAAACCAAATGTGGTAGGACAGCCCCCGGCTGAGATCACCTGTCATACGGCTATGATGCGCCCGTGTGTAGCTGGATATCTGGAACAGGTGGAAGCCAACAGTCCAAAACAATCAGTTTACTCTCAGCACCAGTGCCAGTTTCCTTAACATGTTTCTCCGTTATAGCATTAGAACGGTTTCATCAGAAGGTATGTCCCTGTGGTCCACATTCTGCTTTTTAAACAGAGTCTCCTCCAATAGTATGATCCTGCTCATTATAGGGTACAGGTGTGCCACAGGTGTCACATGCATATAGAATCTCATACCTAGATTAGTATTCGGTTTAACAATATATTCTAAAAGCCATTTCCAATTAATTATAATATAATAGTATCTTACAAATAATAATAAATAAATTACATACATGTTCATCATTAAGAATTAGTTATTAAAAAAGACTTCATATCGATATTATCAACGGCAATGCGTGAACTTAAAACAGCTAAATCTAATTGCAGCTAGTCTGCGAGACAAATGGATGTGAGACATCACTTTTTATTAATAGCCATTATGGCCAAATGGTCAGAGACGCCGACCCGCAATCCCCCAACCCGGGTTCAAAACCCATTCTCACAATTATTTTTAATTTTTAGTTTACCACTATATTTTGTTTTCATAGAAATTGTTACTACATCACTGTTATTATGTGGGTACATCTCAAGCAGTAAAAACAGACAAGACATGGCTTAACCATATTCCTCTGAAAAATGGCTGCTTTAGATGCGGTCGTGTAAAATGTATAACATGTAAACATATAATACATAATAGCACACACTTTCGCTCGACAACCTATAACACTGTATTTGAGATTAAGGGACATATTGATTGTAATGCCACATACGTGATCTATTTGATCACATGTAGATGTGGCGTGCAATATGTGGGTCGTACCACTAGAAAACTTAACATCAGGTTCCTAGAGCACAGACAAAATATATTGAAGGATACAAGAACACACAGACTATCAGCACATATCAAAAATAAGCATCAGGGTAGTCTGGATGGTCTAGAGCTACAGGGGATTGAACATATACCAATAACAGCCAGAGGAGGTGATAGATATAATAGATTAAGTAGAAGAGAGGCATTTTGGATTTTCTCTCTAGGCTCTCTATCTCCGCTAGGTCTAAACGATAACATAGAAATGAACAACATATGAAGTCCAAACTGTACATCTTGGAATAATAAGAAAATTCTCATAATGGATGAGATAGAATTTGGATAGATAGATGTTGTTGCATAGCTGCTTTCGGCTCCTGAGTCTCATGCGGTTTTCTCTTTGTATCTTCTTGTTTGGAAAAGGACACTTTTAATTGGGAGGGCTTTAACATTATGTCCTAACATTGATAAGTAGTATTTATACAAAAAAAAAAATAATATAAATTTTTGCTGTTCTGTTTTTCTTTATAGAGTCTTTCTTTTCTTCTATACTTTTTCCTAAAATCTTCCTTGTGGCTATAGAGCTATTATCCATCTATATAAAAACTTCTCTGGTAAAGATCAAGAAGTATTTCTATCTTAGGTTGGGTCTTCTAGAAAAGAAGTTTGCTATATTGGACCTTCTTTAGAATATTTTCAGTATTCAATACCCTCAGATCCTAATCTGGAAAGTAATGAGTTAAATAAAATAACATGCCCTTTAAAATAAGTGGAGATATAGTATCCAGTAATGAGATGTGGGTGTTTTTTAGGTTTATGGCGGTGGTTGTATTTAGACCAGACAAAGGTAGTGAGTATTGTGATAATGCAGAGAAAAATGGATGTGATAATAACCACAAAAGAAACAAAAACAGTGATGTAGTAACAATTTCTATGAAAACAAAATATAGTGGTAAACTAAAAATTAAAAATAATTGTGAGAATGGGTTTTGGACCCGGGTTGGGGGATTGCGGGTCGGCGTCTCTGACCATTTGGCCATAATGGCTATTAATAAAAAGTGATCTCACATCCATTTGTCTCGCAGACTAGCTGCAATTAGATTTAGCTGTTTTAAGTTCACGTGTTGCCATTGATAATATCGATATGAAGTCTTTTTTAATAACTAATTCTTAATGATGAACATGTATATAATTTATTTATTATTATTTGTAAGATACTATTATATTATAATTAATTGGATTATGGCTTTTAGAATATATTGTTAAACCGAATACTTATCTAGGTATGAGATTCTATATGCATGTGACACCCGTGGCACACCTGTACCCTATAATGAGCAGGATCATACTAATGGAGGAGACTCTATTTAAAAAGCAGAATGTGGACCACAGGGACATACCTTCTGATGAAACCGTTCTAATGCTATAACGGAGAAACATGTTAATGAAACTGGCACTGGTGCTGAGAGTAAACTGATTGTTTTGGAATGTTGGCTTCCACCTGTTCCAGATATCCAGCTACACACGGGCGCATCACAGCCGTATGACAGGTGATCTCAGCCAGGGGCTGTCCTACTACATTTGGTTTGTTCTGGCTCGAGCAGACTGAGACCACATATCCAGCTTTGTTCCGGCTAAAGATACAGCTTGCGGTGTATAGCCACAGTCGTCGGCCGCTCCATTCAATAAGAAGCATCACGTTCCAGCCTACGGCGAGGTGAGGTGAAAACATTGCACTGACCTTACCAGTCACTGTAATTTGTATAAACCCCATACTACGCCAGCAGTATAAAAGTGAAGTAGAGCGGCAAATGGTTAATACCGGGTCCTGGTGAGTGCACACATCAGGATATTGTGGATCTAATGACTGCAGCTTTTGTATCCATTTAAATATCTGGACTCTCAGTAACAGCAAATTTGCTATAGTCAGTGTATATATCCTTATACACAAAGAATTCCTAGGATATATAAATAACTGGATATCAAGTAATTCTGACCAAACTAGCCTACTAAGATACATAATATATGGCTATGGACTGCCTATACATTTATGAACTTTAAGAATACTTTGGAGCCATACAGTTTATCAGTATAAATTGAGGTGTCTTTCAGCTTTTTTAAGTGCCATACATGCATAATTTATGTATATAAATGAGATTATTTTTATCTATATTTACTTTTTAATATATCTAATAAATGTGATTGGAATTTAAGCGCTCTCTATTAAGTACCTTATGTTTGTATATTGACTATAGTTTAACCCTAGGCTATTAAGTGGGAGCAGCTTGTATAATTGCCTGGTGATTAGTATAATTCTTAGGCATTTATTGATGAATTGGTGATCTAACCACTAACTGTTGCGCCTGGATTTTTGTTCACTCACTGGTACACGTGGAACATCAGAAAAATTCTGGTGTTTCCCCTGGTACCTGTGAGCACACAAAATATATATTTTCGTGTTCTCCACCAACTTGTTCATGGATGTTGCCATAACGTTGAGGACATCCAGAATTGCTATGTGTTCTTTGTGCCTGGTCTTTGCCATTTCAGCCATGTTGTTGGTCATGTTCTTCTGTATTGCAGCCACACTGTAGGCCATCTTCTCCATTGTCTTCTCAATGGCCTCCAGTCTGGTGTTGACGACATCCTGAAAGTGTCCTGGCACTGCTGCATCTCTGATGCCAGGTTTTCTACCCTTTGAACTCTTGAGGGTGCCTGCCCTTGCTGAATGTCTCTCACCAATTGCACTTGTGCTGCTGTAGAAAATGTAAAAAAAAAATTAGAAGTCCATTCCCGCATATGAAAAATGGAGAATGTATAAAACTTTCCAATCACTTTCCAATTTTTTTTATTTGGGATGGGGATTATACATCAATCACAAGATTCATTGAATACCTTAACAAAAATGATTATAATTTAAAATTCACTCATAATATTAGTGATACAACCATCAATTATTTAGATATCATTTTCTTGGTGAAGGACAACAAACTGTGTACCTCCACCTACACTAAAGAAGTAGATACAAATTAATATCTGCCATTATAAGAGCTGGAAGGATAATATACCCAAGGGACAATTGTTGCGTCTCCGCAGGAATTGTTCCGATCCAGATATGTTTGAAAAACAAACTGGGGTCATGTACCAATCATTCCTGGATCAGGGATATCCCAATGATGTACTAGACAGTGTACTTTTGGAAGTTAGTCAGGTCGATAGAGATACACTATTCTCACGGAAGCTGGATCTGTCCGTTAATTTAACATCTCTTGAAAAGAAAGAAAATAATAGATCTTTGGCATTTATAACCAAATATAACACATCTGCAACGGATATTCGAAAAATTATTAATAAGAACTACAATCTTTTGAAATTGGATAAATTTATAGAAAAAGATTTACAAGGGTCAAGAAGGGTGGTTTTCAGAAAAGCTAATAATTAAAAATTGAAGTTAGCGCCTAGTATACTGAGACAAGCCAATTTCAATTCTGAAAAAAAAAAACTGACTAGATATAGCCCCTAAAACCAAAAGGCTTTTTCAGATGTGGCAGATCGAGTTGCCACACCTGTACACATGCAGCTCACAGGAGTAATAATATTACATCTTTTACTGATAAGAATTCTTATGAGATAGAAACGTTTTTTAATTGCCTATCCAGCTATGTGATCTACAGTATGTAATCTCTTGCGGTTGTGGCATTTAATATGTTGGCCGCACAACAAGAACGGTCAACATTAGATTTTTATAGCACAGATGGAGTGTTCTGAGAGATCTGAGAACACATACGGTACCTTGTCATGTTTCAGCTTGTCCAATGGGCAACCTGGCCAATTTGAGAATTCAGGCTCTTGAACAAATCCCGAAGACAGGTAGAGGAGGAGATAGGTTCAATAGGTTATGTAAGAAAGAAGTCTTTTGGATTTCTAGGTTAGGGACATTAACACCTAATGGCCTCAATGATATGATTGAACTGAACAATATTTACAGTACATGTGGGTAGGTACACTTCATATGGGGGGACACCATAGGTCCCTAGGGTCTATCCCCATTGAGGTTATTCTCCTAAGAATATATCATTAGTTATATCATTTGTTATTTAATATAAATACTAGGACAAAGGGGGTCTCCTAAATATTACAGATCCACTCTTTGTCTTGGTTTCACAATGCTTTTATTTATGTAGACGCATATTTAGTTTGGTTGCCTTATGGTTTTAGGGTCCGTCCTGATCTCAAAATGATTACGTAATGCCCTGTGTATTACGAATCGTTAGTAGTGTATACTAACCTTGGGAGGGTCGGAAGTTTAGAGAAGGTTTCCATATCAATATTTTACTTGGTCCTAGTCTGGTGATCTGGTGTCTGTGTTTAGATTAATTTTTATCCCCCTTCATTTATGTGTGTGTATATTTAAACATTTATGCACACACATGAATGTTTAGGTGTGTATCATATGCAACAGTTCTAACTCAATTGTGGGTAGCATGCCAATGTTTATACGTGTCTTTTCTCACCAGTACATCTCTATCTGAGATATAGATATATATATATATATATATATATATATATATATATATATATATATATATATATATTATTTTTTTCTCTCTGTCGAAATCTTTGGAGAGAAAATAATGTAGTTTTAAAGATACAATGTATCCCTTATATGTCTGAAAAAGGACTTGTGTTGTAACATTTTTAAAGATATTAATTTTGGTCTGATACATAAGAATAAGAAAAAGAAAATATATATAAAATAAAAGGATAATGATTTATTATATTAAATTGGTGGACTGATGTATTTTTCACTATGTCCATCATAAAATATGCACTTTTTACCTTATATTTCTAATGGTGATAATATCACTTGGTGACACTTATAAAAACAAGGGGAAAGTGTTTATATAATTATATATTTATTTTTATCTGTGTATATATGTATTCCCTATATTTGTTTTGTATAATGTGGTTATAATGAGGAGTCTAATCCTGAATAGCTACGAGTCTGTCTTGGATTGGGATAATTAGCCCTACCAGGTATAAATGGACTGTCCGACTGAAGGGTGGCACTTCTGATGAACAGCGTCGTTATTAAGGCTGAGAAACGCGTCAAAGCAGTGCCCTGATTTCACGATTTTGGACTTCAGGCTTCCAGCACCTCATACTGACAAGCCGGCATCAGTTATTGTAGCTCCAGTGGACACGAGCGGTCACTAGTTTCAAGTGGTGGAAGCGGCAGGCTCCATCACTTCAGCCTCTCTTAGGTGCCAGACAGCACGGCTCCACTTACAAAGAGACATACAACTCCTGCATCGGAGATCCTCAACCCCCATACGGCTATTAACCTGGATTCTTTTTCAAAATGACAGGTGAGGGGTAATACATTGTATGGAACTGTTGAAGCTGTTGAAATCCGCTTATTAGAACTCTCCGGGAAGTGCTTGCTCCACTTGAATTCTAACACAAATCCAAAGGAGTCCGCTATATGAAGCCCATTTGTGATCACAAAATACTGGTGCAGTGTCGTCTGTGATTAGAAAGTTTTATACAGTCTCCATTTTTCATTTTTATCAAAAGCGCTTTTTTTTTTTACCAACAGCTGTTGCAGATCTTTTATTTTAACCAATTAAAGTCAGCCATCAATCTATTGACTTTTTATATCTTTGTCTACCATATATGTTTCCAGCTGGGGGTGGTATTGTGTTTAATGGGAATATGTCATGCTGATGTACATGTTGCATGATATATTAAATAAAATAAAAAATGACACCTTTGCGCTACGGATGGCGCTTCTTTAAATCTTTTCTTCCTATATATTATGGAGACTCTGCAACTCAATTCAAGTAGCTGCAGTCCGGGGAGCAGGTGTAATTGATTTGCCCACTAATAAGTGTGTGGTTGTTTTAAGTGTCTCCAAGTTAATACACTAGTGCCCACCTTTCTTTATTCATTCCCACATATGTTTAAGGATCACATTCTTTTCAGTTTATTAAACAAATTATTACTTACACAGGGGTGTAGAAACTGGGGGCTGCTGCACATCCACCTCGCTGTCCAACTCTTCCTGTAACAGATCCGGCCTGAAGTAGGGACCAATCCCTGACGCGAATCCGCTGCTAATCTGTGGCACCTCTGTTTACCAAAGTATTAAAACAATAAAAAAAAGTTAGTAAATAATATTACAAAATATGGAAAAGATCAAAATGGATTAATATATTAACCTTCTGCATGCTGTGGTGCCGATGCTCCAGGAGCTTCTCCGGACCCCAAATCTTGAGACATTTCTTGGCTTGAGATTGACACGTTGGCACGGCTGGCATCAAACCCTTGAAAAGTCTCATCCGTGAATCCTGAGGACTCAAACAGGTTGGGTGATGGGTTCACAGTATAAAGAGTCACGCTTTCTTGAGGCTCTTGTGTCACAGTCTCTGAGCTCCTGGAGGATTGGTCCCGAGCTGGTGATGCTCCGCGCACAGGTGAATATCTGCGTACTGATGATGTTTGGCATGCAGGTGATGATCTGCGTGCTGATGATGTTTGGCACGCAGGTGATGATCTGCATGCTGATGATGTTTTGCGTGCAGGTGATGATCTGCGTGCTGATGATGTTTGGAGTGCAGGTGATGGTCTGCGCACTGGTGACGTCCGACGCGCAGATGATGTCCGGCACGCAGGTGATGTGCTGCGTGCAGGTGATGTCCTCTGGGCAGGCGTGTCTAGGGGAAAGGTGAAACACACTTTTAGCAACGAAAATGATAATAGTTTAGCACAGCACATTTGAATGAATTCTTACCATCACGCCTCCTTTTGGACTGCTGGGCTCCTGCTGTCTTCCGTCTTCTGGGCGGTTCTTCCTCCTCGGGAAAGCCAGCAGGGCGTGTGGAGTCCAGACTGCCTGGAACTCCTTGGACCATGACAGGGTTCATGCGCCTTTTGATGACTTCCTACCATGGCAGCCACATGAAATTCAATGCCGGACCACCTCCGGTTGTTGTCTCGTGTCTGCGCTGAATCTCCATCTTTTTCTTGGTCTGTCTAAGGCAGTCACTGTAATGCTTCATGCAGTTTCTGGTGTCCCGACAGTTTCCAGATACTGCAGTGACTTTATCCGCGATGGTCTCCCAGATCTTCCTCTTTGCCTTCACTGCTGTTGTCTGTGCCTTTGTTCTGTACAGAACGTCGTAGAACCGGTTGACGCCATTCACTGGGACACAGTTTTTCGCCTCGGTGTACCGGGGTCAACGTGGAATCTTCCGCCCTGTTTCTTCTCCAGAGGCTTCCTCTTCTGACTGATCCTCTGGCTGGCTTCTTGGCTTTTAGGAAAATAAATTTAATTGCAGCATGCCATGTGTTTTTTGGGTCATGCTTGACCACAGGTTTAATTGCAGCATGCCATGTGGTGGTGTAGGGGTGACTTTAGTGGACTTTAGGGTGGGGTTTTACTGTTTTTTTTATGTGCTAAAGTCCACTAGTCACCCATACACCACCACATGGCATGCTGCAATTAAACCTGTGGTCAAGCATGACCCCAAAAACACATTAGCACATAAAAAAAACCAAGTAAAACCCCACCCTAAAGTCCACTAAAGCCACCCCTGCACCACCACATGGCATGCTGCAATAAAACCAGTGGTCAAGCATTAAAAAAAACAACAACACATTAGCACATAAAAAAAAAAAACAGTAAAACCCCACCCTAAGGTCCATTAAAGTCACCCCTACACCACCACATGGCATGCTGCAATTAAACCTCTGGTCAAGCATGACCCAAAAAATACATTAGCACATAAAAAAACAGTAAAACCCCACCCTAAGTCCACTAAAGCCACCCCTGCACCATCACATGGCATGCTGCAATAAAACCAGTGGTCAAGTATGACCCAAAAAAACACATTAGCACATCATAAAAACAGTAAAACCTCATCCTTCCTGAAGTCCACTAAACCCACCCCTGCGCCACCACATGGCAAGCTACAATTAAACCTGTGGTCAAGCATGACTATAAAAACTCATTAGCACATCAAAAACCAGTAATACCCCCCCAAACACCCCAAAAGTCCACTAAAAAGACACCCCAACATCCCCCTAAAAAATCATGCTGCAATAAAACAGAACCTAAGCACAAAATAAAACACATGTTAAACATACCCCAAACGCCCAAGCAGAACCACATGTACACCTCATGGCTCCCTACTGCCACCCAAACATTACATCCTGCACTCAAACCTCATACAAAACAGGAGCCAAGCATTCAAAACAGCACCCATACACTACACAAGCACCTATATGCAATGCCATAGCACATATGGTACTTACCCCAAAATGTCGAATTCGGACCAAACACGACTCTCCTCCGGGACTGGCTAAAGGTCTTCTGTCCATCCTGGATGAAAGTCTGCTGGGTGTAGGTTCACAAAAGTGCACGATACCACAGTAATGAAAGCCAAATTGTTTACTCTGCAGCTCCTCACTCCGCTCTGCAGGTTCCCAAAATGACTCCTGAGCATGCAGCAAGCAAGCCCTTTAAGCTGTCGAGGAGCGCGGGAAGTCGAATCCAGGCTGCCCACAATCCGACCATTGGTCCCTTTCTGACGGGAGGCGTGTCGAAACCATTTCAAATTGAATATGTCGAATTCAGTGCCCGTGAAGGAGGGTTTCGACAGTCAAATGCTGTCGAATCGGAAAACTGTCGCATCCACTGTGGGATTCGACACCAATTGAATATACCCCTATATCTACATGTGTGGCTTTCTCTGTTGTTAGTTTGGATTGTTTAATTGGAATCTGTACAGATAGGTTACTGGGGACCGCTGCAGTGAAGCTGTTGTAAGTGTGGCAGCTCAACTAATTATTGTTTTATTTAAAATGGTAATAAACTGTTTGCTAGCGCTGATAGGGGAATACTTATCTTCACATACGCGCACGCAGGGGGGGTTTCCGAGTACCTAGAAACCCCCCCTGGCCGCCGATCCATCAGTGCTGCTGTCCGTTTGTTTTAGCATTTATTTTTAATTAGCAGCAGCAGCTCCCTCCTCCTTACACTGTCCGAGTGACAGTGAGAACCTGGCTGCTGCTGTCTGCCTGTAGGGGGAGCTGCAGCGGAAGCGCTCGGGACAGCTCCTCTCTCTGCTGTCTTCGGCTCCCACTGTGTGTGACTCTGCAGAAGCAAGGTGCGTGTCTCACATTCTGTATGTGTGTGGGATCATGGATGGAGGGGTAGTTTATAATAAATTGTACCGCAGCAGTTTGTGAGTAGCCATGTATGTGTATAAGGTGCGGGGGTGAGGAGGGGGGTGTTGTGTTTACTGTTAATGGGTGTGTACATGGCTATGTACATGGATACTATGTGAGTAACCAGAGCCGGCCATAGGCATAGGCAAACTAGGCAATTGCCTAGGGCATTTGATATGCCATGGGGCATCAGCAGCTTCTGCTGATTAAAATGATATGCGGCATGACTATATTCTGTGTGTAGCATTTCTTATGCAGATACAGCCACAGTCTCACAGAATATATAGGCAAGCTGCATATCAATTTAATCAGCAGAAGCTGCTTGTGCATCCTAGCCACATAACAATGCAAATAAGATGCATTTTCATTGAAAAAAATGTGTCCAATTTTAGCACTGAGGCAAGATTTGAGGACACATCTGTATCCAAGCAGAGGCAGAGGTCACAGTGTTAGTGGCAGTGTGAGTGCTGTGTGCATGTGAGTGGGTCGGTTGTGCAGTGGTGTTTGGAATATGTGTAAGGAGCATTATGTGTGTCATGTAAAAATGCATAAATAATGTGCAACATATGTGTAGGGGGCACTATGTGTGTCATTATGTGTATAAGGGCATTAATAATGTGCGGCATATGTGTAACAGGGTACTACTGTATGTGTGTCATTATGTGTATAGGGGCGCTAAAAATGTGCAGCAAATGTGTAGGGGGCACTATGTGTGTCATTATGTGTATAAGGGCATTAATAATGTGCAGCATATGTGTAAGGGACATTATGTGTAAAAGGGCATTAATAAAGGTTGTCATGTGTAAGGCACAGTATGTTTATAAGGACATTAATAATGTGTCTCATATGTGTCAGGAGCATTACTGTGTGGCATTATGTGTATAAGGTGCTCTATGTGGCATTGCGTATAGAAAGGGCACTAACGTGAATAAAGAGCAATAGGGTGTGGTGTAATGTAAATAAGGAGAAATTCAGTGTGATGTAATGTGAATAAGGGGCTCTACTGTGAGGAGTAACGTTTATAAGGTAAAGTGATACTACTGTGGGATGTAATATGAATTATGGACACTATCGCATGATCAAATGTGAATAAAGTTGCAGTACTGTGTGGCGTAATTGGAATTGGGGTTACTATTTTGTGGCCATGCCCCTTGCCAGCAAAAACACACCCCTTTTTGGGCTATGCGCCAAATGTGCGAACTGTTCCTATTTAAAATATAGGGGGTGCTGGGAAAGAGGTGCAAGGTCAGAGGCGGAACCAGCGGTGGTGCTAGGGGGCACCAGCCAAAATCTTGCCTAGGGCATCATATTGGTTAGGGCCGGCTCTGTGAGTAACTAAGTATGTATGCTGTGTGCATGTATAGTGTGTGAGTGTGTATGTGTATGAATGCTGTGTGCATTTATTGTGTGTGTGTGTGTGTGTGTGTGTGTGTTTATGTATGCTGTATGCATGCCTGTGTACTGTGTGTGCATGTATACTGTGTGTGTGTGTGTGTGTGTGTGTGTGTGTGTGCGCGTGCATGCTGTGTGCATCTATTTTGTGTATCTAAGTATGCCTGTGTGCATGTATACTATGTATGTATGCATGCTGTGAGTATGTATGTATGCATGCATGTGTACTGTGTGTGTATGTGTGTATGCTGTGTGCATGTATACTGTGTGTGCATGTATGCTGTGTGCATGTATAGTGTGTGTGTGTGTGTGTGTGTGTGTATGTATGTATCTATCTATCCTGTGTGCATGTACACTGTATGTATGCTGTGTGCATGTATGCTACTGTACAGTGTGTGTGTGTGTGTGTGTGTGTGTGTGTGTGTGTGTGTGTGTGTGTATGTACAGTATGCCTATGTACAGATGTGCGGTATGTAATATATATTTCTCTGACGTCCTAGTGGATGCTGGGAACTCCGTAAGGACCATGGGGAATAGCGGCTCCGCAGGAGACTGGGCACATCTAAAGAAAGCTTTAGGACTATCTGGTGTGCACTGGCTCCTCCCCCTATGACCCTCCTCCAAGCCTTAGTTAGATTTTTGTGCCCGACCGAGCAGGGTGCAATCTAGGAGCTCTCCTGAGCTTCTTAGAAAAAGTTAGTTTTAGGTTTTTTATTTTCAGTGAGACCTGCTGGCAACAGGCTCACTGCATCGAGGGACTAAGGGGAGAAGAAGCGAACCTGCCTGCTTGCAGCCAGCTTTGGCTTCTTAGGCTACTGGACACCATTAGCTCCAGAGGGACCGAACACAGGCCCAGCCTCGGAGTCCAGTCCCAGAGCCGCGCCGCCGGCCCCCTTACAGAGCCAGAAGCAAGAAGAGGTCCGGAAAATCGGCGGCAGAAGACATCAGTCTTCACCAAGGTAGCGCACAGCACTGCAGCTGTGCGCCATTGCTCCTCATGCACACCACACACTCCGGTCACTGAGGGTGCAGGGCGCTGGGGGGGGCGCCCTGAGCAGCAATATAAACACCTTGGCTGGCAAAAATACATCACATATAACCCCCAGGGCTATATGGATGTATATTAACCCCTGCCAGATTCCATAAAAATGCGGGAGAAAAGTCCGCGAAAAAGGGGCGGAGCCTATCTCCTCAGCACACTGGCGCCATTTTTCCCTCACAGCTCCGTTGGAGGGAAGCTCCCTGGCTCTCCCCTGCAGTTAATACACTACAGAAAGGGTTAAAAAGAGAGGGGGGGGGGCACAATTTAGGCGCAGTATACAACATATAGGCAGCTATAAGGGAAGACACTTTTTTATAGGTGCTATCCCTGTGATATATAGCGCCCTGGTGTGTGCTGGCATACTCTCCCTCTGTCTCCCCAAAGGGCTTTGTGGGGTCCTGTCCTCTATCAGAGCATTCCCTGTGTGTGTGCTGTGTGTCGGTACGGCTGTGTCGACAGGTATGTGGAGGATAATGAGGTGGAGGCGGAGCGAATGCCTGTAAATATGTTGTCACCCCCTGCGGGGTCGACACCGGTGTGGTTGAACTTATGGAAGGATCAACGTGAAAGTGTCAACTCCTTACATAAAAGGCCGACGACACGGAACAGCCGGCTACTCAGCTTGTGCCTGTTCCAGCGTCTCAAATGTCATGGGGGGCTCTAAAATCGCCCGCTACCTCAGATAACAGACACAGATGTCGACACGGATACTGACTCCAGTGTCGACATCGATGAGACTGGTGTACTCTCCAGATAGATCCACCCGTTACAGGATTGAGACAATGAAAAATGTATTACACATTTATGATTATACCCCAGGTACCACATAAAAGGGTATTGTGTTTGGTGAGAGAAAACTATTAGTAGTTTCTCTAACGTCCTAAGTGGATGCTGGGGACTCCGTCAGGACCATGGGGAATAGCGGCTCCGCAGGAGACAGGGCACAAAAATAAAGCTTTAGGATTAGGTGGTGTGTACTGGCTCCTCCCCCTATGACCCTCCTCCAAGCCTCAGTTAGGTTTTTGTGCCCGTCCGAGCAGGGTGCAATCTAGGTGGCTCTCCTAAAGAGCTGCTTAGAAAAAGTTTTTAGGTTTTTTATTTTCAGTGAGTCCTGCTGGCAACAGGCTCACTGCATCGAGGGACTTAGGGGAGAAAATTTCAACTCACCTGCGTGCAGGATGGATTGGATTCTTAGGCTACTGGACACCATTAGCTCCAGAGGGAGTCGGAACACAGGTCTCACCCTGGGGTTCGTCCCGGAGCCGCGCCGCCGACCCCCCTTACAGATGCTGAAGATTGAAGGTCCTGAAACAGGCGGCAGAAGGCTCTTCAGTCTTCATGAAGGTAGCGCACAGCACTGCAGCTGTGCGCCATTGTTGTCACACACTTCACACCAAGCGGTCACGGAGGGTGCAGGGCGCTGCTGGGGGCGCCCTGGGCAGCAATATTTAATACCTTTATGGCAAAAGAATACATCACATATAGCCATTGAGGCTATATGTATGTATTTAACCCATGCCAGTTATCTAAAACTACGGGAGAAAAGCCCGCCGAAATAGGGGGCGGAGCTTATTCTCCTCAGCACACAGCGCCATTTTCCTGCTCAGCTCCGCTGTGAGGAAGGCTCCCAGGACTCTCCCCTGCACTGCACTACAGAAACAGGGTAAAACAGAGAGGGGGGGGCATTTTTTTGGCGATATTTTGATATATTTAAGCTGCTATAAAGAACAACACTTATATAAGGTTGTTCCCATATATATTATAGCGCTTGGGTGTGTGCTGGCAAACTCTCCCTCTGTCTCCCCAAAGGGCTAGTGGGGTCCTGTCTTCGATAAGAGCATTCCCTGTGTGTCTGCTGTGTGTCGGTACGTGTGTGTCGACATGTATGAGGACGATGTTGGTGTGGAGGCAGAGCAATTGCCGATAATGGTGATGTCACCCCCCAGGGAGTCGACACCGGAATGGATGGCTTTGTTTATGGAATTACGTGATAATGTCAGCACATTACAAAAATCAGTTGACGACATGAGACGGCCGGCAAACCAGTTAGTACCTGCCCAGGCGTCTCAGACACCGTCAGGGGCTGTAAAGCGCCCTTTACCTCAGTCGGTCGACACAGACCCAGACACAGACACTGAATCTAGTGTCGACGGTGATGAAACAAACGTATTTTCAAGTAGGGCCACACGTTATATGATCACGGCAATGAAGGAGGCTTTGCATATCTCTGATACTGCAAGTACCACAAAAAGGGGTATTATGTGGGGGGTGAAAAAACTACCTGTAGTTTTTCCTGAATCAGAGGAATTAAATGATGTATGTGATGAAGCGTGGGTTAACCCAGATAGAAAAATGCTAATTTCAAAAAAGTTATTAGCATTATACCCTTTCCCGCCAGAGGTTAGGGCGCGCTGGGAAACACCCCCTAGGGTGGATAAGGCGCTCACACGCTTATCAAAACAAGTGGCGTTACCGTCTCCTGATACGGCCGCCCTCAGGGATCCAGCTGATAGGAGAATGGAAACTACCCTAAAAAGTATATACACACATACTGGTGTTATACTGCGACCAGCCATCGCCTCAGCCTGGATGTGCAGTGCTGGGGTCGTCTGGTTGGATTCCCTGACTGAAAATATTGATACCCTGGATAGGGACAGTATTTTATTGACTATAGAGCAATTAAAGGATGCTTTCCTTTATATGCGAGATGCTCAGAGAGATATTTGCACTCTGGCATCGAGAGTAAATGCGATGTCCATATCTGCCAGAAGGAGTTTATGGACGCGACAGTGGTCAGGTGATGCGGATTCCAAACGACATATGGAAGTATTGCCGTATAAAGGGGAGGAATTATTTGGCGTCGGTCTATCGGATCTGGTGGCCACGGCAACTGCCGGAAAATCCACCTTTTTACCTCAGACCCCCTCCCAACAGAAAAAGACACCGTCTTTTCAGCCGCAGTCCTTTCGGTCCTATAAGAACAAGCGGACAAAAGGACAGTCATATCTGCCTCGGGGCAGAGGAAGGGGTAAGAGAGGGCAGCAAGCAGCCCCTGCCCAGGAACAGAAGCCCTCCCAGGGTTCTGCAAAGCCCTCAGCATGACGCTGGGGCATTACAAGCGGACTCAGGAGCGGTGGGGGGTCGACTCAAGAATTTCAGCGCACAGTGGGCTTGCTCACAGGTGGACCCCTGGATTCTGCAGGTAGTATCTCAGGGTTACAGGTTGGAATTCGAGAAGTCTCCCCCTCGCCGGTTCCTAAAGTCTGCTTTGCCAACGTCTCCCTCAGACAGGGCGACGGTATTGGAAGCCATTCACAAGCTGTTTTCTCAGCAGGTGATAATCAAGGTACCCCTCCTACAACAGGGAAAGGGGTATTACTCCACGCTATTTGTGATACCGAAGCCGGACGGCTCGGTAAGACCTATTCTAAATCTGAAATCTTTGAACCTGTACATACAAAAATTCAAGTTCAAGATGGAGTCACTCAGAGCAGTGATAGCGAATCTGGAAGAAGGGGACTTTATGGTGTCCCTGGACATAAAGTATGCTTACCTACATGTCCCAATTTGCCCTTCACATCAAGGGTACCTCAGGTTCGTGGTGCAAAACTGTCATTATCAGTTTCAGACGCTGCCGTTTGGATTGTCCACGGCACCTCGGGTCTTTACCAAGGTAATGGCCGAAATGATGATTCTTCTGCGAAGAAGAGGCGTATTAATTATCCCTTACTTGGACGATCTCCTGATAAGGGCAAGGTCCAGAGAACAGCTGGAGGACGGAGTAGCACTAACCCAACTAGTGCTGCAACAACACGGGTGGATTCTGAATTTTCCAAAATCTCAGTTGACCCCGACGACACGTCTGCTGTTCCTGGGAATGATTCTGGACACGGTTCAGAAAAAGGTGTTTCTTCCGGAGGAGAAAGCCAGGGAGTTATCCGAACTTGTCAGGAACCTCCTAAAACCAGGGAAAGTGTCTGTGCATCAATGCACAAGAGTCCTGGGAAAGATGGTGGCTTCTTACGAAGCGATTCCATTCGGCAGATTCCACGCACGAACTTTTCAGTGGGATCTGCTGGACAAATGGTCCGGATCGCATCTGCAGATGCATCAGCGGATAACCTTATCGCCACGGACAAGGGTGTCTCTCCTGTGGTGGTTGCAGAGTGCTCATCTGTTAGAGGGCCGCAGATTCGGCATACAGGACTGGGTCCTGGTGACCACGGATGCCAGTCTGAGAGGCTGGGGAGCGGTCACACAGGGAAGAAACTTCCAGGGAGTATGGTCAAGCCTGGAGATGTGTCTTCACATAAATATACTGGAGCTAAGAGCGATTTACAATGCTCTAAGTCTGGCAAAACCCCTGCTTCAGGGTCAGCCGGTGTTGATCCAGTCGGACAACATCACGGCAGTCGCCCACGTAAACAGACAGGGCGGCACAAGAAGCAGGACAGCAATGGCAGAAGCTGCAAGGATTCTTCGCTGGGCGGAAGATCATGTGATAGCACTGTCAGCAGTATTCATTCCGGGAGTGGACAACTGGGAAGCAGACTTCCTCAGCAGACACGATCTACACCCGGGAGAGTGGGGACTTCATCCAGAAGTCTTCCACATGATTGTGAACCGTTGGGAAAAACCAATGGTGGATATGATGGCGTCCCGCCTCAACAAAAAACTGGACAGGTATTGCGCCAGGTCAAGAGACCCTCAGGCAATAGCTGTGGACGCTCTGGTAACACCGTGGGTGTTCCAGTCAGTGTATGTGTTCCCTCCTCTGCCTCTCATACCAAAGGTACTGAGAATTATACGGCAAAAGGGAGTAAGAACGATACTAGTGGCTCCGGATTGGCCAAGAAGAACTTGGTACCCGGATCTTCAAGAGATGCTCACGTAGGATCCGTGGCCTCTACCTCTAAGACCAGACCTGCTTCAGCAGGGACCGTGTCTATTCCAAGACTTACCGCGGCTGCGTTTGACGGCATGGCGGTTGAACGCCGAATTCTAAGGGAAAAAGGCATTCCGGAAGAGGTCATTCCTACACTTGTAAAAGCCAGGAAGGAGGTGACTGCACAACATTATCACCGCATTTGGAGAAAATATGTTGCGTGGTGTGAGGCCAGGAAGGCCCCCACGGAGGAATTTCAACTGGGTCGATTCCTACATTTCCTGCAAACAGGATTGTCTATGGGCCTCAAATTGGGGTCCATTAAGGTTCAAATTTCGGCCCTGTCGATTTTCTTCCAGAAAGAATTGGCTTCAGTTCCTGAAGTCCAGACTTTTGTAAAAGGAGTACTACATATACAGCCCCCGGTTGTGCCCCCAGTGGCACCGTGGGATCTTAATGTAGTCTTGGATTTTCTCAAATCCCATTGGTTTGAGCCGCTCAAATCGGTGGAGTTGAAGTATCTTACATGGAAAGTAACCATGCTACTGGCCCTGGCTTCAGCCAGGAGAGTATCAGAATTGGCGGCTTTATCATATAAGAGCCCATATCTGATTTTCCATACGGACAGGGCAGAACTGCGGACACGTCCTCATTTTCTGCCTAAGGTGGTGTCAGCGTTTCACCTGAACCAGCCTATTGTGGTGCCTGCGGCTACTAACGATTTGGAGGATTCCAAGTTGTTGGACGTGGTCCGGGCATTGAAAATATATATTTCAAGAACGGCGGGAGTCAGAAAGTCTGACTCACTGTTTATATTGTATGCACCCAACAAGATGGGTGCTCCTGCTTCTAAGCAGACGATTGCTCGTTGGATTTGTAGCACAATTCAACTTGCACATTCTGTGGCAGGCTTGCCACAACCTAAATCTGTCAAGGCCCATTCCACAAGGAAAGTGGGCTCATCCTGGGCGGCTGCCCGGGGGGTCTCGGCATTACAACTCTGCCGAGCTGCTACTTGGTCAGGGGCAAACACATTTGCAAAATTCTACAAATTTGATACCCTGGCTGAGGAGGACCTTGAGTTCTCTCATTCGGTGCTGCAGAGTCATCCGCACTCTCCCGCCCGTTTGGGAGCTTTGGTATAATCCCCATGGTCCTGACGGAGTCCCCAGCATCCACTTAGGACGTTAGAGAAAATAAGAATTTACTTACCGATAATTCTATTTCTCGTAGTCCGTAGTGGATGCTGGGCGCCCATCCCCATCCCAAGTGCGGATTGTCTGCAATACTTGTACATAGTTATTGTTACAAACAATAATTGTTGTGAGCCGTCTGTTCAGAGGCTCCTACGTTTGTCATACTGTTAACTGGGTTCAGATCACAAGTTATACGGTGTG
This sequence comes from Pseudophryne corroboree, assembly GCF_028390025.1. Classification (NCBI taxonomy): domain Eukaryota; kingdom Metazoa; phylum Chordata; class Amphibia; order Anura; family Myobatrachidae; genus Pseudophryne; species Pseudophryne corroboree. The sequence continues at coordinate 298,328,709 of NC_086449.1, forward strand.
ATTGGTGTGGCTGGTATGAGTCTTACCCGGGATTCAATATCCTTCCTTATTGTGTACGCTCGTCCGGGCACAGTATCCTAACTGAGGCTTGGAGGAGGGTCATAGGGGGAGGAGCCAGTACACACCACCTAATCCTAAAGCTTTATTTTTGTGCCCTGTCTCCTGCGGAGCCGCTATTCCCCATGGTCCTGACGGAGTCCCCAGCATCCACTACGGACTACGAGAAATAGAATTATCGGTAAGTAAATTCTTATTTTTTCCTGCATCTGAGAAACTAAATGAGGTGTGTGAGGAAGAGTGATCTTCCCCCGGTAAGAAATTGATATTTTCTACAACGGTTATTGGCAGTGTACCCTTTCCCGCCAGAGGATAGGTCACGCGGGGAAAACACCCCATAGGGTAGATACAGTGCTTACACGCTTATCAGAAAAGGTGGCACTACCGTCTTCGGGTACGGCCGCCCTGAAGGAACCTGCTGATAGAAAGCAGGAGGTTACCCTATAAGATATGGTCACACACTAGGGCATTATATTGCGACCAGCCGTTGCTTCGGCATGGATGGGCAGTGCTCCCGCTGCGTGGTCAGATTCCCTGTCGGAAAATAACTATGGATAGGGACAATATTTTGCTGAAAATAGAGCATATAAAAGAAGTGGTCTTATACATGCGTGATGCACAGAGGGATATTTGCCGGCTGGCATCAAAAATAAGCGCTAGGTCCATTGCCACCAGACGGGGGTTATGGACTTGGCAATGGTCAGGCGATGCCGACTCGAATCGGCACATGGAAGTTGCCCTATAAGGGGGTAAAACTGTTTGGGGATAGTTTTTCAGACCTCATTTCCACAGCTACTGCTGGGAAATTAATTTTTTTGCCACAGGCTACCCCACAACAAAAGAAAGCACCGTATCATCAAGTACAGTCCTTTCGGCCCCAGAAAAACAAGTGGGCTAGAGGCTCATCCTTTCTGCCGAGAGGCAAAGGTAGAGGAAAAAAGCTGCAACACACAGCTAGTTCCCAAGAGCAGAAGTCCTCCCTGCGTCCGGTAGGTCCACAGCATGGTGCTGGGGCTGCTCAGGCGGACCCGGGTACGGTGGGGGCCCGTCTCAGATATTTCAGCGGACAGTGGGCTCTCTCACATAGATCCCTGGGTCCTTCAAGTAGTATCTCAGGGGTACAGGCTGGAGTTCGAGACGTTCTTCCCCCCGCCGTTTCCTAAAATCTGCCTTACCGGCACCTCCCTCTGCCAGGGAGACGGTGTTGGTGGATATTCAACACTATAATCACAACAAGTGATTGTCAAGGTGCCCCTCCTTCAGCAAGGAAGGGGTTACTATTCCACAGTGGTTGTGGTACCGCAACGGTTCGGTGAGACCCATCTTGAAATTAAAATACTTGAACTTTTATATCAGAAGATTCAAGTTCAAGATGGAATCGCTCAGGGCGCTTATTACGAGCCTGGACGAGGGGGATTACAGGGTCTCCCTGGACATCAAGGATGCGTACCTGCATTTCCCCATTCCCCCCCCCTCACCAGGAGTACCTCAGATATGTGGTACAGGACTGTCACTATCAGTTCCAGACACGGCCGTTGGAGTTGTCCACGGCACCGAAGGTCTTTACCTAGGTAATGGCCGAAGTGATGATACTCCTTCACAAGAAGGAAGTTTTTATTATCCCGTACTTGGACGATCTCCTGATAAAGGCGAGGTCCAAAGAACAGTTGGTAGTGGGGGTAGCACTCTCTCGGGAAGTGCTACAACAGCACGACTGGATTCTCAATATTCCAAAGTCACAGCTGGTCCCGACGACACGTCTTCTGTTCCTGGGAATGTTTCTGAACGCAGACCAGAAAAGAGTGTTTCTTCCAGTGGAAAAAGCCGAGGAGTTGTCATCTCTAGTCAGAGACATCCTAAAACCAGGACAGGTGTCGGTACATCAATGCACACGAGTCCTGGGAAAAATGGTAGCTTCGTACGAAGCATAATTCCATTCGGAAGACTCCACGCAAGGACGTTCCAGTGGGACCTGTGGGACTAATGGTCCGGGTCCCATGTACAGATACAACAGCGGATAACCCTGTCAGCAAGAAACAGGGTGTCGCTGCTGTGGTGGCTGCAGAGGGCTCATCTACTAGTGGGCCACAGATTCGGAATACAGGACTGGGTCCTGGTGACCACGGATGCCAGCCTTCGGGGCTGGGGTGCAGTCACACAGGGAAGAAATTTCCAAGGAGATTTCGCTTCACATAAATATTCTGCAGCTAAGGGCCATTTACAATGCCCTAAGACAAGCAAGGCCCCTGCTTCAGAACCAGCCGGTACTGATCCAATCAGACGACATCACGGCGGTCGCCCATGTACACAGACAGGGCGGCACAAGAAGCAGGATGGCGATGGCAGAAGCCACAAGGATTCTCCGATGGGAGACCTACACCCAGGAGAATGGGGACTTCATCCAGAAGTTTTCCAAATACGGGTAAACCGTTGGGAATGACCACGGGTGGACATGATGGCGTCCCGCCTCAACAAGAAGTTGAAAAGATATTGCGCCAGGTCAAGGGACCCTCAGGCGATCGCTGGGGACGCTCTAGTGACACCGTGGGTGTACCAGTCGGTTTATGTGTCTCCTCCTCTACCTCTCATACCCAAGGTACTGAGAATAATAAGAAGGCGAGGAGTGAAAACCATACTCGGGGTTTCGGATTGGCCATGAAGAGCTTGGTACCCGGAACTTCAAGAGATGCTGGCAGAGGACCCTTGGCCTCTGCCGCTCAGGCAAGACCTGCTGCAGCAGGGACCCTGTCTGTTCCAAGACTTACCGCGGCTGCGTTTGACGGCATGGCGGTAGAACACCGGATCCTAAAGGAAAAGGGTATTCCGAAGGAAGTCATCTCTACCCTGATCATAGCCAGGAAGGATGTCACTGCAAGACATTATCGCCGCGTTTGGCGAAAATTTGTTGCTTGGTGGGAGGCCATGAAGGCCCCGACGGAGGAATTTCAACTATGTCGATTCCTGCACTTCCTGCAAGCAGGGGTGACGTTTGGGCCTCAAATTGGGGTCCATCAAGGTCCAGATTTCGGCTCTGTCGATTTTCTTCCAGAAAAAACTGGCTTCACTGCCTGAAGTTCAGACTTTGGTTAAAGGAGTACTACATATTCAGCCTCCTTTTGTGCCTCCTGTGGCACTTTTTGGATCTCAACGTGGTGTTGGATTTCCTAATGTCACATTGGTTGAGCCACTTAAAACCATGGAGCTAAAGTATCTCGCGTGGAAAGTGGTCATGCTGTTGGCCTTGGCCTTGGCCAGGCGTGTGTCAGAATTGGCGGCTTTGTCATGTAAAAGGCCTTATCTGATTTTCTGTATGGATAGGGCAGAGTTGAGGACTCGTCCTCAGTTTCTCCTGAAGGTGGTCTCAGGTTTTCACTTGAACCAACCTTTTGTGGTGCCTGCGGCTACTGGGGACTTGGAGGATTCCAAGTTGCTGGACGTAGTCAGAGCCCTGTAAATTTTATTTTCCAGGACGGCTGGAGTCAGGAAGACTGACTCGCTGTTTATCCTGATGGCACCCAACAAGCTGGGTGCTCCTGCTTCTAGGCAGTCTATTGCGCGCTGGTTTTGTAGCACTATTCAGCTGGCGCATTCTGCGGTAGGATTACCGCAGCCTAAATCAATAAAAGCCCATTCCACAAGGACGGTGGGCTCATCTTGGGCGGCTGCCCGAGGGGTCTCGGCTTTACAACTTTGCCGAGCAGCTACTTGGTCAGGGGCAAACACGTTTGCAAAATTCTGCGAATTGATACCCTGGCTGAGGAGGACCTGGAGTTCTCTCATTCGGTGCTGCAGAGTCATCCGCACTCTCCCGCTCGTTTGGGAGCTTTGGTATAATCCCCATGGTCCTTACGGAGTTCCCAGCATCCACTAGGACGTCAGAGAAAATAAGAATTTACTTACCGATAATTCTATTTCTCGTAGTCCGTAGTGGATGCTGGGCGCCCATCCCAAGTGCGGATTGTCTGCAATACTTGTACATAGTTATTGTTAACTAATCGGGTTCTTGTTGTGAGCCATCTATTCAGAGGCTCCTCTGTTATCATGCTGTTAACTGGGTTTCATATCACAAGTTGTACGGTGTGATTGGTGTGGCTGGTATGAGTCTTACCCGGGATTCAAAATCCTTCCTTATTGTGTACGCTCGTCCGGGCACAGTATCCTAACTGAGGCTTGGAGGAGGGTCATAGGGGGAGGAGCCAGTGCACACCAGATAGTCCTAAAGCTTTCTTTAGATGTGCCCAGTCTCCTGCGGAGCCGCTATTCCCCATGGTCCTTACGGAGTTCCCAGCATCCACTACGGACTACGAGAAATAGAATTATCGGTAAGTAAATTCTTATTTATATATATATATATATATACACAGGTCGAGCAGTGTGCTGGCTACTCAATTACACACACACGTACGGAAACCCCCCTGTGAAAATCCTGCGTTTGCCACTGCTTCAACTGTGCTACTGCATCTATCTCTAAATCAGGCCCAATGTCTCCTCTGCATGCTTGCCACATATGCCCTACCAGCAGGCTTGGACTGGCCCACAGGGGTACAGGGGAAACCACCGGTGGGCCCCACTGCCTGGAGGCCCACCTCCTGCTCTAAGAATAAGGTTCTAGACTGTGCACTTGAATTATACATTATACATATGTTACCTTATACTGGACTATGGTATATTTTCTACAGTGCATTGCTGTTATTAATCTGGTACATTATCATACATACAGCAGCTGGATTTACTATATATATTTATGAAGGGGCCCAGATGTTGCACTCTCTAATAGTTAATCAAACCAATAAGGTGGCAGGCCACACCCCCTCTGCGGACTGGCCAAACCCCTAAACATGGGCCCCTACCACTGCATTCCCCCCGGTGGGCCAGCATGCCCCAGTCCGACACTGCCTACCAGCCTTAATACTGGGAGGGATTGCGGTATCAACTATTTGGTATAATTGCCAATGCTTCTTGCTATACCATTGTGCCTTCTCCCCATGATCAAGAATCATCTCCGAAAATCATAACTACCTGTAGATTTGAGGAGAGGTGGCAAAGGATCAAAAATGTAAGCATTGTTGACATTGTTACAAGCTGTCTCTTAACGAGTGTTTTTATTACATGACTAATCAGCCACAATAACATCACGTCTGGGTCACCATATTTAAAGATACAGCTAATTAGACTGCAGGTGCATGTTGTTTTCTTGTCTCTATAAAATGGTCTGCATGTGCCCAAGTTTGTCACTGTGTTATTGGAGTATCACAGTATAGCCCAGGAGAGATTGACACCTTATCAAGTTATCATAGAGACTGCTGATCTGCTATCACCTGTGTGAGGATACTGGGTATTGAAACTGTATAACAAAAACAAGAGATAGAATCTCCTCCTTTTGCGCTCAATACAGATGCAAGCAAGCGGCCAGTGAAATAAAGAGAGCACCCGCTCTCAAACAGATATATGCAAAACTTGGGGTGATACCAGCTTCTTGCGCATCCGGATGTACTCATTCACTTAATCAACAAACACAATAGGACTATTGGGCATGAACTTACATATCATAGTTCAGTCCCGCGTGCACATACCCGCGTGCACATAACAGTTTCTTTGATTTTCACAAAACGGGGATGAGCTTCAATAAAAAATCAGCTTACATTAGATTTATGTCACGCATGCCCATAAAGGTTTCTTTCACTTTCTTCAGAAGTTCGAGTATCCACACCAAAAGGACTTTGTTAAAAAACCTTTTTTATTACATAGTCTGCTAAGTATGCCCAAATCCTTAGGTCCGGCAATCACACAAGTAAGGAAGAGAGAAATGTATAACTGCAACACACAAGTGCAAATACAATAGCTTACATAACCACTGCAAACTATTACACATTAATGTGCCAGGTAATTACCAGCCCATTTAGCAATCCCTGCAAAGTCCCTAAACTTCAGTGGCAGTTACTGCAGAGCTCAACAGTCTCATGCAGGGGAATTGTCCTGATGTCACTGTATACAACTGCTCTTGCTTGCTGGCTCATTCTGGTATTTACTGGGTTTTACTCCCCGGGTATACCAGCTTTGCTCACTCCTGTGGCTGCTCAAGTCCACTCTCAGACAGGTTCTACATGAATTTCTGTAGAACTGGGTGAGCTCAACCTCCCACCTCCAGTCCAGTACAACGAATTACTCACCCTATGTTCCAGACTCCCCTCTCTACACTCCCTCATCCTCCCCTCTGTTGCCTGGGCTATGTGGAGCATGTCCACATAGCCCAGTCATTGTACAAGCTGTGTTTGAAAAATGACTATTAGGAGATGATCGGTTGGTATTTTAGTGCGGTTTGTTTTGTGTATCCTGTTATCTTGCCCATTAATTACCCAGTGTCTTCCTTAGAAATGCAAGACTATGCAAATAGCTATGAGAATAATGCAGCCAATCAGCAGTGGTGCTAGTGAGGTCATAATATGGTAGTCCCTACATCACACAGTAACCACACAATTATTGTGCCCAAGACTTGGTCAGAAGTTATTCAGTGGGGTTCTATTTATATGGCTGAGAAGAGTGGGTGGAACAGGGGTGTTAGTGTGAACCTAGAGAACACAATTATTTCTCACCACATGCCACTTACATGACCCCCAGCCCTAAACACATGCCGGCAGACCGCACTTGCTCCTTCAATGGCATCTAACCTCCACACATGATCCTTACATGCCATCAATTCTCACCACATGTCTACCAGATTTCCACACATGCCTTCATATCCATTCACATGCTGTATGCCAATTAGACCTCCTGCATTTGCAATCAGACCTCCCCAAAAAGCATGTCCCCCACAGACCACCCTAGCCATTATTTTCTTCTCTTAAAACACCTTTGACTTACGGCATGCACTGGAGACAATTGCCTATGCTACATCACAAACATGCCAATTGTATAACAGCGGGACAGTCTCACCAATCCCTCTAAAAGAACTGTCCCACTCAAATCTGAATTGATAGATACAGGTATTCCTGCTTCAGTAGAAGTAGACACTGAAGAGGCAAATTCCCAGCTTCAATCCCAGACGGAGGCTTAGCCAAGGTACACACTATACAATTATCTGACAGATAATCTGCCAGATTTAGCTGGTTGGCATCAAAATTTGGCAATGGATGAGAGCAAATGGCAATCGACCATTTGCTCCAAAAAAACTGCAAAATGGACAAAAACAGTTGTTCATCCAAGTTGGTTAAATTTGTGTTTTACCTATTTGTATGAACGACAGGTTTTGTTAGGTTTCCAGTATTTGGGAGCAAATGGTCGGTTGTCATTTGCTCTCATCCATTACCATATTTTCAATCCAACCAGCTAGATCTGGCAGATTATCTGCCAGATAATTGTATAGTGTGTACCTAGCTTTACAATATTTGACCTGATTATTGAGTTGTTTCAGCTGTTTCTTAAATATTGGCCCAAATTTATCAAGCATCGGAAAGTGATAAATTGTGTGGTGATAAAGTACCAACCAATCGGCTCCCAACTGTCAATTTTAAAACACCGCCTGTAACATGACATTTAGGAGTTGGTTTATTTCAGGCCTGTCTGGTCGTTCAGCTGTGGCTTTTCACCTGAATTGAATGGCATAATCACAAAGGTGACCAGCTGCCTCATTATTTAATGCAGGACTACTTCTGAAAAAATGCTTTTGTTTTAATTAGTACCAAGAAAATATCTATTTTGTACAGACCATACATGGTGGAGGCTGAGGCATGAAACAGTGCAAGTATAATACATTTTAGAGAAGAGAACAAAACAGAAAAAAAATAACATTAGACAGGAAGTCACATTAAGATTTAGGAGATGATTTAAAGTTTTAATGATATCTTTCAATTAAAACCAGCAAAAACCAGCTCTGGCTGCAATTATCAGCAACTTCCTTCATATGCGAATCAGAGGAGTAATTAGGTCAGAAAAATCTTTGCAATGCTTACTAACAGAAAGAATCTAAATTGATTCCAATCAATATCATGTTATTCAGAATACTATGGGATTTAGCTTTACCTTTTCTTATATGTGGTGTACTCTCCATATTCTGTACACTATAATTAATTTACACTAAATATACAGTTGTATTACATTTAAATTAAGTTTATGGAATCTAAGGTTGCCAGCAACTAAAGCTAGTACAATCACACTTTTGATGCGATGGTTTGATCAACCGTACTGCCGTTCGGAAGTCCTGATCACAGTGCCAATAAGTGCATACACACATATACATTACAACAATACTTGTGACTTTCGATTGCATGCTGCCGAAACATTGCAAGAAATTGATTGTACCCAGGGGCGTAACTCCCAGAGGCAATGGAGTCGCCTGCCTCCGGGCTCCAAGCCCTGAAGCGATTGCATGTACAGCAGCACCTGTGTGGTTCGGAGCAGCATCCAAGTATGACCACTGCTCTTCCAAGGAGCTCTGCGGCGCATTTGCTGCTGCTAATAGTTAATTGGTTCTGTCCCATGATCCCTACTAACACCTGCAATAGGGGACAGGACGGCTCCCACCTGGTACCACTCTGCCTGTGCTGCAGCAAGTGACTGTGCACCTACCACTGCTGCTGGACTGTGAGATGGGACCGTCCGGTGATTGCTGATTCTGCATGCTGCAGATAGCTGAATCCATACTTGCCTACCTGACCCTCTCCATGAGGGAGAAAATGCTCTGTTCCTGGACTTTCCTGGTAATGTATGATTGCCATCACCTGTGGTGAGCTAGTTAATTGATAAGAAAGGTGTTTCACCACAGGTGATGGCAATCATACATTACCAGGAAAGTCCAGGAACAGAGCATTTTCTCCCTCATGGAGAGGGTCAGGTAGGCAAGTATGGCTGAATCTCGTGAGTCTGACCCTGACCCACCAGCCGCTGTCATACAGCGTAGCTGGAGTCCTGACAATTTAATGCGGGCTCCGGCCCTGTAAACTGGCTGAGAGTGCTCTCCATATAATTTGTAAGTTGTGGTGTTATATACAGGTGAGACTCAGAAAATTAGAATATCATGCAAAAGTTCATTTATTTCAGTAATTCAACTTAAAAGGTGAAACTAGTATATTATATAGACTCATTACATGCAAAGTGAGATATTTCAAGCCTTTATTATTTATAATTTTGATCATTGTGGCTTACAGCTTAAGAACACCCCAAATTCAAAATCTCAGAAAATTAGAATATTGTAAAAAGGTTCCATATTGTAAGCTCAAAGTTCGCACCCTAATCAGCTAATTAATCCAAACCACCTGCAAAGGGTTCCTGAGTCTTTAAATGGTCTCTCATAGTCCTTTCACACCGCACAAATAACCCGGTATCGGGTCAGTGTGCGGTGTGAAAGCGCCATAGCCAAAATCCTGGGTCGCCTGGCCAGGCAATTCAACCCATTGAATACCAGGTCAATGGCAGCGTAAACGGGCTCCGGGGTCGATACGACCCGGGACCCTTTCACTACAACATGGAGAGGCGGCGCGGAGTTGATCTCATCTCCCAGCGCCGCCCCCACTGCCAGCTCTGCTCCCTGCCACTATGACAACCCGCCCGGCATATTGCCAGGTCGGGGAAGCCAGCAGCGGCATCCAGTGCCGGATTCCACCCGGGAAGGACCCGTTTCCAATTCCCGGGTGGGATCCGGCATTGGCAGTATGAAAAGGGTATCAGTCTGGTTCAGTACAATTCACAATCATGGGAAAGAATGCTGACCTGAGAGTGCAGGAAACCATCATTGACACCCTCCACAAGGAGGGAAAGCCTCAAAAGGAAATTGCTAAAGAAGTTGGATGTTCTCACAGTGCTGTATCAAAGTACATTAATAAAAAAGTTAAGTGGAAGAGAAAAGTGTGGATGAAAAAGGTACGCAAGCAGCAGGGATGACCGCAGCCTGGAGAGGATTGTCAGGAAAAGGCCATTCAAAAGTGTGGGGGAGCTTCACAAGGAGTGGACTGAGGCTGGAGTTAGTGCATCAAGAGCCACCACAAACAGATGGATCCTGGACATGGGCTTCAAATGTCGTATTCCTCTTGTCAAGCCGCTCCTGAACAACAAACAACATCAGAAGCATCTTACCTGGGCTAAAGAAAAAAAGAACTGAGGCCAAATGTAATAGAGTGAGAGTTTCAAAAAGTGAGAGATTTGGTAAGGTTTTGCATTTTTTTCAAGTGGCAATCATTTACACAGCAAGATTAACCTGGTTTTGCAGTGTAAATGATTGCCACTTTTTAAAAAAACTGAAAAACCTTACCAAATCTCTCACTTTCTGAAATTCTCACTCTATTACATTTGGCCCCTGGTCTGTTGCTCAGTGGTCCAAAGTCCTCTTTTCTGATGAGAGCAAATTTTGCATCTCATTTGGAAACCAAGGTCCCAGAGTATGGAGGAAGGATAGAGAGGCACACAATCCAAGATGCTTGAAGTCCAGTGTGAAGTTTCCACAGTCTGTGTTGATTTGGGGAGCCATGTCATCTGCTGGTCTTGGTCCACTGTGCTTTATTAAGTCCAGAGTCAGTGCAGCCGTGTACCAGGACATTTTAGAGCACTTCATGCTTCCTTAAGCAGACAAGCTTTATGGAGATGCTGACTTCATTTTCCAGCAGGACTTGGCACCTGCCCACACTGCCAAAAGTACCAAAACCTGGTTCAATGACCGTAGGATTACTGTGCTGGATTGGCCAGCAAACTCGCCTGACCTGAACCCCATAGAGAATCTATGGGGCATTGCCAATAGAAAGATGAGAGACATGAGACCGAACAATGCAGAAGAGCTGAAGGCCACTATTGAAGCATCCTAGTCTTCCATAACACCTCAGCAGTGCCACAGGCTGATAGAATCCATGCCACACCGCATTGAGGCAGTAATTCATGCAAAAGGGGCCCAAACCAAGTACTGAGTACATATGCATGATTATACTTTTCAGAGTGCCGACAATTCTGTATTTAAAATCCGTTGTTTATTGATTTTATGTAACATTCTTATTTTCTGAGTTTTTGGATTTGGGGTTTTCTTAAGCTGTAAGCCACAATCATCAAAGTATAACAAATATAGGCATGACATATCTCACTTTGCATGTAATGAGTCTATATAATATATTAGTTTCACCTTTTAAGTAGAATTACTGAAATAAATTAACTTTTGCATGATATTATAATTTTTCACCTGTATATACACTATATATACACACACATGCACATATACACACACACCATATTTGTTTTCCCTTTGGCGCCAAACACCAACTTGCCTCCGGGCGACTGGGATGAACTTACGCCCCTGATTGTACCAGCATACACACTCTCCCGATTGTGGGCTGCACTCCTAGGAGGTGTACCTAAAATTAGCATAATGGGTTGGGAGGGGTGAGATTAGGAATCCAAAACTTGCCTCCCGGAAAAACCTCGCCATTTTCTGAGCTGGTTTAAATACAGTGCATTAGTTTGTGTAATTCCCCAGCAGTAGTGTAAGTTTGACAAAAAAGAATGTTAGTGCTTGTATTCTTGCTGCTATGCAGGGCCGGTGCAAGGTTTCTCGACACCCTAGCCAAAACTTCAGCCTGCTTGTAACCGCCTTCCCCCTCAACCAAAGCCATACACCAGTACCTATTTTCCAGCCCATGAGGTGAAAGTGTGTACTTAGCATCTTAGAAGTTCAACAGCTACAATCTGCATTAAGTTTAACAAAGATACATCTCTCAGAGTTATCCTTAAATTTTTGATAAGCAGACTCAGGGCTGCCCCCTCAGATCCTGGCACCCTAAGCAGCAGCCTAATAGTAGAGCCAGCCCTGCACTTACACATAATGCCCACAGTAGTAGTGTCACTTACATATAATACATATGGTAGTGGTGCTGCTTACATATAATATACACAGTAGTAGTACCGCTCGGAATCTCAGGGCCTGTTACAAGTGTCCCCTTTGCTCCCCACTGTTGTCGGGTCTGTGTACACATAATGACAGACATAATGCCCCTTACACATATGCCCCGCATTATTAAATGCCCTTATACACATGACAGACATAATGGCCCTAATGCTGGGTACACACTGGTAGATATACTGTATCTGCAGATCAATTGATCTGCAGATATATCTATGGACGGACTAGGCAGTGTGTTGAGCACACACACTGCCCGATCCGTCGGGATTGACGTCACAAACTGGATGGGTATGTACATGCGTCCGCCCAGTTCAGTCATCAATCACCTCCGGCTGCTGCAGCGTGTGTATGGGCGGTCGGCTGACCGCCTGTACACACACAGCAATGCGCCAATATATCACTACATATATAGTCTGTCGGCTGTGCTGCAGGGCCGACGCGATATGTCTGTGAACAATGGCTTTCACGGAGATATCGCGTGTACACACTGGCCGATGGACCAGCTATATTGAACAGCCGATATATCGGCCAGTGTGTACACATATGCCCCACCTTTTTACATTCCCTTATATACATGACAGACATAATGGCCCTGTTACACTGCCAATCTCTTAACACTTGCAATTGCAACCCCCCACCACCTCCACAGTACTCACCTAGCTGAAGGTATTAAACAGCCACGTACTATGTAGGTTGAGCAGCCGGTCCGCAGCCAGTCACTCCACACTCATAGGAGGAGTCCGGGACCTGGGAGAGCTGGGGAGGCAGCAGCAGCGGAGGCAGACATGCGCGGATCGCGGCCTCACACACAGTAGACTCTACAACACCTCCTTGATGTGTTCCACCGCAAACATTTTCCACCCACCGCTGCCAGCTCACTCCCGCCGCTAGCAGCATAGGGAGGGGGGTTGGGTAACATGAGGGATGCAATCATAGGAGGGGGGGGTGGTGGGAAAAATGCGGGATGCGATCGCAGGGGGTAACATGCGGGAGGGTGCTGTCACGGTGCTGGCCAGAAATATGAAGGGTTCTATCGCGGAGGTGGGAGGATTGCGGAAAGAGAAACAGTAAGCACGCAGACAATAACATTTTACATAAGAGCCACACTGCTTATCAGTGCCGGCTGATTACAGTTGGGGGGTGCAGCTGCAGCATAGCTGCTCAGCCGTGAAACTCAGCCAGCTGAGCTAAGGGAATAAAGGAAGTTTTCTTTCATCGGCAGTGTGCAGCACCACCCTCCAGTGGCCGGCGCCAATAGGCAGCTGCCTAAAGCTGCCTAGTGGTGGCGCAGGCCTTGCTGCTATGGCAACAACACTGCAAGCTATCAAGAGGAGAAAGAGGAACATAAATCGGAGTTGCTGGACCAAGGATTGGCTGCAGATCCGAAACACCCTCTCCCACATGCCTCTGGCTAAGGAGATACGCAAGAACAACCCTGATGACTGTAGGAATTTATTACGAATGGATGACTCATTCTACCAGGAGCTTCTCTGGTCAGTAATCTCACTCATACAAAGGGGGGGGGGGGGGGGGCACTTATATGAGGAGGCCCATTTCTCCTAAGCAGAGATTGGTGGCTAAACTGCACTACCTTGCTAAAGTCAGGACACTGGCTGATCTCTGGTACAGCACTGCCATATTATCTCAGGCCCTGGGGGATCATACCTGACACCTGTGAGGCCATAATTGAAGTCCTGCACAATAAATACATTAAGGTAAATATAAATGAACCACACAGTAGTTGAAACATATTTTAGTAAAGAAGTAACCATTATATAATGTGACATAAATAAGAAACATATATATATATATATAGATATATATAGATAGATAGATAGATAGATAGATAGATAGATAGATAGATAGATAGATAGATAGATGTATAAACTATTACAAAAATGTCTATACAATATAGACACTATATAACATTAAAAGTTAGCAACTCAAACAACTATATAAAAAATACAACTCTACATATTTTAGTGAGGAAATGATGGGGCTGGAGGAGACTGTTCCCTCAAGCAACCAGAGGAGCGGTCCCTCCAGCACAGATGGGACAAAAGAAAGCATGGTACCTAATCAGATTGTGGTGGTAGGGGATTCTATTATCAGGAAGATAGCAATCTGCTACCAGGACCATGTTCGCTGTACAGTATGTTGTCTCCTGGGTACTTGGGTACGGCACATTCACGGACTGGGTAGAAAGATTGTTGGGAAGGGCTGGGAAAGACCCAGCGGTCTTGGTGCACGTTGGCACCAACGACAAAGTTAGTGGTAGATGGGATGTTATTAAGAAAGATTATAGAGATTTAGGCCAGAAACTAAAGGCAAGGACATCTAAGGTAATATTCTCCAAAATATTACCCGTGCTATGCGCTAGCCCAGGGAGGCAGAATGAGATTAGGGATGTAAATGTGTGGCTTAGAACTGGTGTAGCAAAGAGGGGTTTGTGTTCCTGGAATACTGGGCGGACTTCTCAGTCATGAGCCATTTTTTGTTGTTGCAGTGGATTGTACCTGAATGAGGAGGGAGCAGTAGTGCTGGGGGGAAGGATGGTTAGAAGGTTGGAGGAGTTTTTAAACTTGGTGCCTGGGGGGAGGGTTTAGCTAGAAACTACGGGTCATGCAGTGAGGATGGAGGTAGTGAACAAAATGGGGGAGATGAAGGGGGAGGGAAAGAGCAGTCAGCAAGGCAATTAACATGGGTATTACCAAAGGTATTGCTAAAACACTAACTAATGACGATTATGTGTCATCATTACTGCATATAGAAATTTATGTCCCTAACACAAGGGGAAATACTTATCTTAATTGTATGTATGTAAACACTAGAGGCCTTACAGGCAAAAAGGGGGAACTAGAAGTCCTTGCAGCAAGCAAACAGTATGGTATTATAGGCATTACTGAAACGTGGTGGGACGAATCTCATGATTGGACAGTCAATCTAGAGGGTTATATGCTACTCAGGAGAGATAGATTAAGTAAATGGGGTGGAGGGTTATGTCTTTACGTAAAGCCATTTTTAAAAACTGATATATGGGAAGATATTCACGAGAGGACTGGAAATACTGTTGAGACGTTATGGGTAGAAATTGCATGTGGGGGAAAGGGAACAAAAAAGATAGTGTTGGGGCAACTAATCGAGGAACCAACTAGGAAAAATGCAACCTTATACCTGATATTAACTAACAATGGGGAATTGATATCAATTATTATAGTAGGGTAGCCCATAGGAAACAGCGACCACAATATGGTCACATTCAATATCAGTTATCATAAGCAGTCCTATATTGGCTCAACTAGGACTCTGAACTTGAGCAAAGCCAACTTGGACATGACGAGGGAAGCTTTAAGGGACATTGAATGGGAAATTTTGTTTCAAGGAAAAAATACTACAGAGAAATGGGAGGTATTAAAATAACTGCTCATTCTTAATACTCGCAAATTTATTCCCATGGGCAGCAAACAAAAGACTAAAAATTTCAAACCAATGTGGCTTAACAAAAAGATTAAGGAACTAATGGTCAAAAAAAGGCGAGTATTCAAAAAATACAAATCAGACGGGAATGTGAAGTCAATCCAGCACTATAAGGATCGTAACAAAATATGCAAAAAAGTAATAATAGCAGCTAAAGTAGAAACTGAAAAGCTAGTAGCAAAGGAAAGCAAATCAAACCCAGTTTTTTTTTTTTAAATATATCAACAGCAAAAGATTAAAGAAGGAGGGTATAGGGCCTTTAAAGGACAAGCTGGGAGTCTTAATCAAAAAACGATAATGACATTGCAGATAAATGAAATTAGTTTTTCTCATCGGTATTCACAAGAGAGGACCAGATGCAAGGATTAACACACAATCTCAACAAACATAATGTCTCACTGCAAAGTGCATATTTAAGTGAGGAGGTAGTGTGTCACCAATTAAAAAAAATGAAGATTAATAAGTCACCTGGTCCCGACGGAATTCACCCAAGGGTTCTCATGGAGCTTCACTCTGAATTAGCAAGAATGCTATTTTTGATCTTCAATGACTCACTTACATCAGGCATGGTTCCCAAAGACTGGCATATAGCAGAAGTAATGCTGATATTCAAAAAGGGAAGTAAAGCCGAACCGGGTAATTATAGACCAGTTAGTCTTACATCTATAGAGGGGAAAGTACTGGAAGGTACAGTATTCTAAGGGATAGTATACAGAAATTCATTGAAGCCAATAAGGTTACTAATAGAAAACAACATGGATTTGTGAAGGATAGATCATGTCAAACAAACTTACAGTACTAGGTTTTTATGAAACGGTTAGTGCAAACCTTGATCAGGGTAAGGAGGTGGATGTAATCTTTTTAGACTTTGCTAAAGCTTTCGACACATTACCGCACATGAGACTTATCTATAAGTTACAAGAAATAGGGCTAGGGAGCACAATATGCACTTGCATCAGAAATTGGTTCGATAATAAGTGTCACTGACCTGGGTTGGGAGTGTTGAGAACTCGGGGGTTCTTCCGATGATAGGGAAGAGGAACCACAGCTGGGCCAGAGCAGGGATGGCCGGATGTAGGTTTTCCTCATGCAGAACTTAGCCATTGTAACTGACGTGTAATGCTAAAGAATTAGTTGTGGCCAAGGCTTGGGGCCGATGCTGAAGTAAACAGAAGAATGAAGAACTTGTGAGCGATGTTGAAGAAATGAATGAAGATTTGAGAATGATGTTGAAGCACACAGAAGAATGAAGAACTTGTGAGCGATGCTGAAGAGATGAATGAAGATTTGAGAACGATGTTGAAGCACACAGAAGATTGAAGAACTTGTGAGTGATGCTGAAGAAATAAATGAGGATTTGAGATTCAGTGTAACTCTGGAAGTTTGGGAGGCATTCCACTTAGGGATACCCTGTAATACTGGAAGCACAGGAGGTGTCCAACTGAGAGATACACTGTAACGCTGGTAACGCAGAGAATGTCCCACTGAGTGATACACTGTAATGCTGGTAGCACAGGGAAAGTTCCACTGAGTGATACACTGCAACGCTGGTAGCACGGGGAAGGTTCCACTGAGTGATACACTGTAACACTGGTAGCACAAGGAAGGTTCCACTGAGTGATACACTGTAACGCTGGTAGCACAGGGAATGTCCCACTGAGAGATACTCTGTAATGCTGGTAGCACGGGGAATGTCCCACTGAAAGATACTCTGCAACGCTGGAACACAGGAGACGTTCAGCTTGAGAACACGCTGAACGCTGCTAGCACTGGTGATCATTGGAAAGACGATACTCAGGCGCAGGGGCTCTGTACGGCGTCTGCCTTTGAACTTCCCGCCCTCTCCCGATTGGCGGAAGGGGACGATGACATCAACCGCTCACCACGCTCTCGTGGATGCCGGGCGCAATGGCGGCGCCCACACCCCGGGAACCCGCCGGAGGCAGCGCCAGCAAGACGCGATGACCTGGAGCCCACCGGGGGCGACGACCGCCGGGAGACCCAGCGCACCCAGAGCGGTAAGCGCGGCAGCCGCAGCACCGCGAGTGTGACAGTACCCCCTCCTCTAGGAGTGGCCCCTGGACACTTTCCTGGTTTCGTTGGATGTTTAGAGTGAAAGATCCGGACTAGTCGGGGAGCAGTGACTTCAGAAGCTTTGACCCAGCTCCTCTCCTCAGGACCATAACCTTTCCATTCTACCAGATACTGTAAATTCTTGTGAAGATAACGAGAGTCAAGAATAGTTTTGATTTCAAATTCTGTTCCAGCTTCAGTCTCTACCGAGGTTGGGCTAGGAGACTCCAAATGAAACCGATTTAAAATGAGGGGACGAAGGAGAGAAACATGGAAAGAATTTGGTACCCGAAAGTGGGAAGGCAATCCCAATTTGCAGACAACAGGGTTCAGGACTTGCAAAACGGGGTACGGACCGATGAACCTCGGAGCAAACTTCATAGCGGGTACACTTAAACGAAGATTGCGGGTAGAGAGCCATACCCTGTCACCAACTTTGTATTGAGGAGCTGCTCGCCGTTTTCTATCCGCAAAGAATTTGTAGCGGCCAGAAATTTTCTTGAGATTAGCATGAACCCTACTCCAGATTTGACTGAAGTGCCGGAGAGTGGAAGCTGCAGCAGGAACATCCTCCGAAGGAAAAATTGGTAATTCTGGGACTCGTGGATAGAATCCGTAATTAATGAAGAAGGGGACTCACCAGTGGAAGAGTGGTACAGATGATTTTGGCCAAACTCGGCCCAGGGTAACAGTTCCACCCAATCGTACTGTGAAGGAGAGAGATAAACGCGGAGAAAAGTCTCTAAATCTTGATTGATTGACACGTTCAGTTTGCCCATTGGTTTGTGGATGGTAAGCAGATGAGAACTTGAGTTTTATTTGTAAGGCTGAGAAGAGGGCCCTCCAAAATCTAGCAGTGAACTATACCCCTCGATCAGAGACTATCTCCCGAGGTAACCCGTGCAGGTGGAAGTGTTCACGAATAAATAGTAAAGCCAACTTGGGAGCAGTTGGTAAACCGGTCAACGGAACAAAATGTGCCATTTTTGAAAAGCGTCAATAGTCACCCAGATGGTATTGTAACCCTTGGAGAGGGGTAATTCGGTAATAAAGTCCATAGAAATATGGGTCCATGGTTTCTTAGGAATGGACAGTGGACGAAGCAACCCCGCAGGAGGCAGACGAAGAGTTTTGTGTTGAGCACATTGAGGACATGAATTGACATAATCTTGTATATCCTTCTTCATGGTGTCCCACCAATATGACCTTCATAGAAATTCACACATTTTTTGAACTCAAGGATGACCGGAAAACTTGGAGATATGAGCCCACTGCAGTAACTTTGGTCTAAATTCAACTGGTACAGACATTCTCCCAGGAGGAGGACCCAGAGAGGTGGGAGCTGCTGAAATAGAGACTGAGAATTAAACTCTTTTCAAAGGAATTCTCAGCATCCGAGGCCGTTAAAGAACGAGACAGAGCATCAGCCTTAGCATTAAGAGTCCCAGCCCGGTACTTAATAATGAACGAGAACCGAGTGAAGAAGAGCGCCCACCTATCTTGATGGGGTTTCAAGCACTGGGCCGTCTTGATATACAACAAGTTCTTGTGATCGGTGTAAATAGTAATTAGGTGTTTAGCACCTTCCAGTAAGTACCTCCATTCTTTTAGGGCAGATTTTATTGCTAAAAGTTCCTGCTCTCCAATGGTGTAGTTTCATTCAGCAGTAGATAACTTACGAGAATGGAAACCACATGGATGTAACTTCCCATCAGAAGAGTACTGTGAAAGGACGGCACCGATGCCTACTGAGGAAGCATCGACTTCCAAGAAGAATGGTTTTGAGAAATTCGGTTGTTGGAGTATCGGAGCAGACATAAAGGCTGATTTCAACCGGGCAAACGCTTCTACAGCTTCGGAAGACCAGAGACTTGGGTCAGACCCCTTTTTGGTTAGGGCAGTAATGGGTGCAACGATGGTAGAAAATCCCTTAAGGAATTTCCGGTAGTAATTTGCAAAGCCCAGGAATCTTTGTACCGCTTTCAAGGAGAGAGGCCGAATGGCAGTGAGTTTTTCCGGATCCATGCGAAGCTCCGTACCCGAGATGACATAACCGAGGAACGGAATCGAAGGGACCTCAAAGATACATTTGGAAATCTTGCCGTAGAGACGATTCCTTCGTAAGCAAAGAAGTACTTCTTTGACCTCTACTCTGTGCTCTGCAAGATTCTTAGAAAATATCAGAATGTCATCCAAGTACACCACTATGCTTTGGTATAACATATCTCGGATGATTTCATTTACAAATCCCTGAAAAATGGCAGGGGCATTGCTGAGGCCAAACGGCATTACCAGATATTCGTAATGCCCATCCCTGGTATTGAAGGCCATCTTCCATTCGTCCCCCTGTCGGATACGTATCAGATTATAGGCTCCTCTTAAGTCAAGCTTAGTGAAGACGTGGGCTCCACAAACCCTATCAAATAGCTCAGTAATTAGCTGCAAAGGGTATTTGTTCTTAACGGTGATATCGTTTAAGCCACGATAATCAATACATGGTCTTAACCCCCCGTCCTTCTTCTTCACGAAAAAGAAACCTGCTCCAGCCGGGGAGGTAGAGGGGCGAATGAATCCTTTCAGTAGATTAGATTTGATATAGTCCGACATAGCTTGGGTCTCAGGTAATGACAAGGGATATGTGCGTCCCCGGGGTGGCATTTTCCCTGGGATAAGCTCAATGGGACAGTCCCAGGTTCTATGGGGTGGTAGCTGATCGGCCGCCTGTTCCGAGAACACATCTGTGAACTCCCGATAGGCCTCCGGAATGAGCTCCTCATCCAACTTGGAAGATGCAAGGAGCGGGTAAACAGGAGTGAGACAACTAGAGTGACAAAACGAACTCCAGGACAATATTTGTGAAGACTTCCAGTCGACGTGAGGGTTGTGAATTTTAAACCAAGGTAGACCAAGAACAAGATCGTGAGGCATCTCCGGAATTACTAGAAACTACAAATGTTCTTGATGCAGAGCTCCGACCTGCAGCTTGATTGGCTTTGTGCGACTTGTAATAAGACCATTAGATATTTTGGTACCATTGATGGCAGTCAACGTTATAGGTCGTTTGACAGACTGTAACTGTAAACCCAGACTCTGAACACAAGAAAGAGAAACAAAATTTCCTGCAGCCCCAGAGTCCAGCAGGGCCTTAACAGGTTTGGCTATAGACTCAGAAAACAGAGACACGGAGAGTAAACAATCCACTGTCGGAGAAGATTTAGATGTAACCCCTAACTTGACTCCTCCGGAACAAGCTAGGCCTGCCCGTTTCCCGGACGGGACTTGAAGAACTTGATAAAGTGATCCGTGGCTCCGCAGTAGAGGCAGAGTTTACCCTCACGACGGCGCTGTCGTTCCTCCGGGGACAGTCGGGATCGGTTAATTTGCATGGGTTCGTCCGGACTCGGGGTAACTGTTTGCTTAGGTGGGAGAAGCCGGAATCTGGATCGATCCGACCGACTACGTTCGCCACCTCGTTCCTGCATGCGAAGATCCACCTTGACACAGAGTGAGATCAACTCTTCTAAAGGATCCGGCAGATCCCTAGTGACCAGCTCGTCCTTCAGACGGTCAGAGAGCCCGTTCCAGAAAGCGGCCCTGAGAGCATCATTATTCCAGCGTAGTTCTGAGGCAATGGTCTGGAAGTGAACCACATACTGTCCCACAGAACGGGAGCCTTGACGGACTCGGAGTAGGTCCGAGGAAGCAGCGGTCGTTCTGCCGGGCTCATCAAAAATCCTTCGGAATGACGCAATGAAATTAGTGTAACTGGAAACCAATGGGTCAGATCGTTCCCACAACGGAGACACCCAATCCAACGCTGAACCTTCAAGCAAGGAAATAATGTATGCCACTTTGGACCGATCCGTGGGGAAATTGTGTGAGAGAAGTTCAAAATGCACCTCGCATTGGTTGAGAAAACCACGGCAATTCTTTGGATTCCCATTATAGCAAGAGGGAGTGGGAAGCTGAAGGCGTGACCTGGTTCCAGACGAGGATTGAACATTACTGGAGACGACTACTGGAGCGGGTACTGGAGCAGGAGCCGGAACTACTGAAGCCAGGGAGGCCTGAATTTGATCCAGCCGGCCGGATAATTCCTGGAGATACTGCATAACCTGGCTCTGTGCCGCCTCCTGACTCTGAACTCGGGAAGCCAAGTTTTGGATGGCGCTTGACTCTGGGTTCCGATCCCCCGGGTCCATGTGGCCTGAGTATACTGTCACTGACCTGGGTTGGGAGTGTTGAGAACTCGGGAGTTCTTCCGATGATAGGGAAGAGGAACCACAACTGGGCCGGAGCAGGGATGGCCGGATGTAGGTTTTCCTCACGCAGAACTTAGCCGTTGTAACCGACGTGTAATGCTAAAGAATTAGTTGTGGCCAAGGCTTGGGGCCAATGCTGAAGTAAACAGAAGAATGAAGAACTTGTGAGCGATGTTGAAGAAATGAATGAAGATTTGAGAACGATGTTGAAGCACACAGAAGAATGAAGAACTTGTGAGCGATGCTGAAGAGATGAATGAAGATTTGAGAACGATGTTGAAGCACACAGAAGATTGAAGAACTTGTGAGTGATGCTGAAGAAATAAATGAGGATTTGAGATTCAGTGTAACTCTGGAAGTTTGGGAGGCATTCCACTTAGGGATACCCTGTAATACTGGAAGCACAGGAGGTGTCCAACTGAGAGGCGCACTGTAACGCTGGTAACGCAGAGAATGTCCCACTGAGTGATACACCGTAACGCTGGTAGCACAGGGAAAGTTCCACTGAATGATACACTGTAACGCTGGTAGCACGGGGAAGGTTCCACTGAGTGATACACTGTAACGCTGGTAGCACAAGGAAGGTTCCACTGAGTGATACACTGTAACGCTGGTAGCACGGGGAAGGTTCCACTGAGTGATACACTGTAACGCTGGTAGCACAGGGAATGTCCCACTGAGAGATACTCTGTAAATGCTGGTAGCACAGGGAATGTCCCACTGAAAGATACTCTGCAACTCTGGAACACAGGAGACGTTCAGCTTGAGAACACGCTTAACGCTGCTAGCACTGGTGATCATTGGAAAGACGATACTCAGGCGCCGGGGCTCTGTACGGCGTCTGCCTTTGAACTTCCCGCCCTCTCCCGATTGGCGGAAGGGGCCGATGATGTCACCCGCTCACCGCGCTCTCGTGGATGCCGGGCGCAATGGCGGCGCCCACACCCCGGGAACCCGCCGGAGGCAGCGCCAGCAAGATGCGACGACCTGGAGCCCACTGGGGGCGACGACCGCCGGGAGACCCAGCGCACCCGGAGTGGTAAGCGCGGCAGCCGCAGCACCGCGAGTGTGACAATAAGCAGCAGCGCATTGTGGTAAATAGAACTTTTCAAATTGGACTAAAGTACTAAGTGGTGTGCCACAAGGGTCTGTACTTGGACCGCTATTGTTCAACATCTTCATTAACGATCTAGCAGTAGATCTAGAGAGCATGGTGTAAATGTTTGCAGACGGTACCAAATTGTGTAAGGTTATAAATACGGAGGGAGATGCTGAGTCTCTTCAGAACGACTTAGTTAAACTGGAAAAGAAAATGGGTACCAGCGCTGGCTGAATTCAGCCAGCACTGGTACCCATTTTCTTTTCTACTATTTCGTTTTTGAGGAACTGACCTTCCTCCTACCTGCTGCTGTTGGCCGCGCACCTGCTTATTTGTTATTTATACTTTCTAGTTAAACTGGAAGCATGGGCAGCAAAATGGAGAATGAGGTTCAATACAGACAAGTATAAGGTAATGCACTTTGGTAGCAAGAACAAAAATAACACCTACATACTAAATGGGGTAAAATTAGGGGATTCTGTACTGGAAAAAAAACTTATGTGTTCACATAGATAGCAAACTAAGCAGCAGTACCCAAAGTAGGATTGAAGCAAATAAGGCTAACAAGGTATTAGCATGTATAAAGTGGGGAATTGACGCAAGGGATGAGAGTGTTATACTCCCATTATATAAATCCCTAGTGAGGCCACATCTTGAATAATGTGCACAATTTTGGGCACTATACTACAAAAATGATATTCTGGAACTAGAAATGGTTCAGAGGCGGGCAACCAAACTAATTAAGGGGATGGGGACACTGGATTACGAGGAAAGGCTAGCAAGCCTAAGCATGTTTACACTGGAAAAGAGGAGACTAAGAGGGACATGATCAACATCTACAAATATATAAGGGGACAATACACAGAGCTTGCGGAGATCTGTTTTTGGTAAGATCAACACAGAGGACAAGTGGACACCTGCTTAGGTTGGAGGAGAGGAGATTTTGCACACAGAGACATAAAGGTTTCTTCACAGTAAGTACAATACGTGTTTGGAATTTCCGGCCTGAGAGAGAAGTAATGGCGGACTTGGTCAACACCTTTAAGAGTGGGCTAGATACAGTAAGTACCTAATGGATAAGGATATACAGGGTTCTGGTGCGTAGTAATGCAATATAGTTATTAAATAGAAAAAAAAGAGGAATAAACACAATGGCCGACATTAGAAATAGACAAATTAAGTCATAAAAATAATACAGCGTAGGTGACCACAAATAGGTTGAACTGGATGGACAAATTGTCTTTTTCAACCTCAGAAACTATGATGTCTGACTGATCCACTCCTTTCCGCAACCTCTTGAGTCCCCATCTCTGTGCTGGTTGTTGGCTGCTGGGGGAAGGGCTTGAGCTTGGAGGCTGCATTGATAGGTGGGATGGTTGATGGGTGCTGGGAATGGGGGTTGAGCAGAACAGTAGTGATGGAGTGCTGGTATGGTCAATTGGTGTTGATCCCCCTTCTTATGTCAAAATAAAAGGCTGTGTAAACAAATGGTAAAAAAAAGGTATCTGAAATTAATGGATGTGACACTTGAAGTTTGAAGTTATTTTTTTTTTTGTAGTTTCCTAATGCGGTTTAAGAGTGGATAACTGTTGCCAAAGACTTTGAAGAACAATGGAATCTCCCTAATTATGGTGGAGCCATCGATGGGAAACATTCACATCATGCCTGATGCAGAAAAACGTTATAGAGAACTACAGCACCTATGAGAGCTGCAGTGGAGATGTCTATAGGATGTCACTCAACAACAACAACTATGTCAACAAGAAAATGTAGACATCACCTCTGTGATCATCACATATAAATGGTTGATATAATCAATTAATTTCAAGAATGTAAATGGTATTCGTTATGTCTCTAGGAGTCCAAAGTCTTTCAATAAACATATGAGGATAAGCGTATAACAGATTTGTTCTGATGACGTTCTCCTTTTCTTAACTTCTCCTACATGAGAAATGTAACATTGAGGGAGGCAATAGCATTCGTACCGTACTCACGTTGGAACGTGCAGTTTTTCTCATATAAAGGTATCTTTTATTTTCGTGTCTCGTAATCCTCGATGTAATCTCCCACATCGAAACATGTATAATAATAATAATAGTGGATCCTTCCACTACAACTACAAAGGATTCTTTAGCCTTGTCTTACCGGCCACTGTGAATGCCAAAAAGAATTTTTGTATGTGGACATTGGAAAACATGGTAGAGTTTCTGATAGTGGGGCCATGGAGCACATTGTGTTTCATGACAAGCTAAAAAACAATACCTTGAACTTGCCCTCAAGAGACAAATCTACTTATGGCATTAATTATGTATTTGTGGCTGATGATGCCTTTGCTTTGCATCACCATGTATTAAAACCTTGCACGCAAACGTCACTCACTAAAGAGACAAGGATTTTTAATTACAGGTTGTCTAGAGCTAGTTGAGTGGTAAAAAAATGCCTTTGGTATCCTGAGCAACTGGTTTCACTTTTCCATACACCAATTAACCTTCGGCTAGAGAAAATAGATAACGAGGTGATGATGTGCTGTGTATTGCACAACTATTTGTGCCATAAAGCATGCACAATGCCACTGAGGATACAGATTGTTTACAGGAAGCAATAGAATTCACTCCTTTGGAGGGTAAGCTGTAATACCAGTGCACGTACCAAATTTAGCCATGAAGAGTTTTTGATGTATTTTAATGGTGGCCGGCACTCACATATCCCTACAACTTGCTCCAGTGCACAATTCAAGTTCCAGATATCACCCAATAAAGAAGGCACTCAGAGACAAAGAGTGATTGTGTGATCATGAGGACGGGGTGCTTACCTCAACAGTACTAGACCAATACATGTGGCTTGAATTGAATACTCGTTGTCTCTGAAAGCCTTCTTTATTGGGTATATATATATATATATATATATATATATCTGAATTCAAGCACCACGCTGTTCCCAGCTCAACAATAATAATTTATACCACAACGTGACTTTGTGTTTTAAGAAAGCACTCCAGTCCAATTAGAAGCCACTAGTGTCCTTTAGATATTGGACCACTGCTCCTCTCTAAATAAACCCAGAATCTGTCAATCAAAGCAAATAGAGAGGGCACCTCATAGCGTAAAACCAACTATTTAATTTGTATAAAAACAATCTGTAATACAGCACAGAGTAAAAATGCCCCATACCGCAATGTAACCAGTGTGGGCTGGTTACCACATGGCAAAAGAGTGTAACTTCACGGCAAGTGTCTGGAACACCGATGCAGGAAACCCAGGACTCACACCACCAGTTGCCGATCACCACCGGGGAATGCCGCGGGCCGGATCACTGGAGCAGCTGACACGGGATCTCACACACGCCGAGAGGGATGATGTCACGAAGCTCCGTTCTAATGCGTTTCGTCATAGACTTCGTCAGGGGGCTGGGCTTCGTGACGATGTTGCACATATTTCAACTAACTGACTCCCAATCAAATCATTTGGTCATTTCCAATAGAGACAGTGTTTGGAGACAATGTTTAAAAACAGTTACAGAGTGTCAGGCCACATGAGAAATGAACATTACTATTGCCTCTCATATGCATAACATATACATTTGTTTCCGAATAACCCATGTTTACAAATTATGCAGTGCAAGTATTTGATCTTATATCCATATAATTTTAACTCTATACCCTTTATTCAATGTCCTGTATCTTCTACGGACTGACACACTGTTCACAAAAGTTTATATTTCATTTATATACACATTTCAAGGGACCAAATAAAATTAATCCACGGAAACATTCTCTAGAGTCTCATCAATTCAATATACATCACCAAACTGTAAGCTGTACGTATTTGGCACTCCTCAAAGACATGTCAGCTGTATCGCTGCCGTACAATGTTGCAATAGTATCTACTTTGAGCTGCGTTTATCTAGAGATATATTCATGAAGGGATTCATTGTTGCTATATGCATGTTTTACATTAATGATATTTTGAACAGCTTTATTCTAGCGCTCACAGTTCTTATTAATGATTGATTAAATGGTGACAGGTTTTTATTCTATTTTATTCTATTATAACGTTTTGATTGCTCATTAATTATACCAGGCTATAATTCAAACATGCTTATTAAAATATGAGCTATATTAATGTTGAATCGAGGGGGTCATTTGAAAATCCCTCATTTAAGCCCCTCGGTACTAGTGCATTTAATGTTATTATCCAGAAGGTTTCTCTCTTATGCTGCTTTCACATCGCAAAACCTGCTTTTGAAACGGTTCTTTAAACGGTTCTTCAAACGGGTCTGAGCAGTTAAACCCCCTTCACATCGCATGTTGTAACCAGTATATTACCATTTCATTACCGTTTTGGTACCTTTCACACTGAACCCGTTTCACCCATACAAAACAGTGGTTGTCATTTTAAATGTTTATTTCCTGCTTCTGCCTGGTGAGATCACACATGGAGACAGCCTATCACCTTCTGGGGCTTGCAAATACCGTTTCAGACCCTTTCACACTGCACAATTAAACGGGTCTGAAACGGACCCTGCTTTTTTACCGTTTCAAAATACCGGTATTTTGTAAACGGTAAATTGAAGGTGACCCTTTCACATCGCAGCTCGAACCGTTTAGGAAGCCAGTAAAAACGGCAAATTACCGGGTACAAGCTGTGGTGTGAAAGGGGTTTTAGTTCATTCCTTTTCCCTACTTCCTCCACTCATGCTTCTTTCAGACCGCAAATGCCGGATCCTACCCGGTAAGACAAACGTGTACTTACCGGGTGGGATCCGGCATTTGCGCTCCGCTGCTGGCTTTCCGACCCGGCAATATACCGGGTCGGTTGCCATAGCAGCGGAGGGAGCAGCAGCAGCAGGGGCGGGGGTGGAGGCGGCGCCGGGAGATGAGCTCATCTCCTGCGCCGCCTCTCCCTATGCTGTGAATGGGAACCGTGTCGCATCGACACGGCTCCCATTCACACCGCACCTGACCCGGTAATCAACCCGGGTAAAACCCTTCTTTTTTACCGGGTTGAATTACCGGGTCAGGCGACCCGCTAAAGCGACCAAGGACTTTTCACATCGCACACTGACCCGGGTCGACACGGCAATATGCCGTGTCGATACCGGGTTATTTGTGCGATGTGAAAGGGGTATCAGAGGCATTTCCCTTATATCTTATTTGCTTTGGGTCACTGTTATGATGTTCTTGAAAGTGATGGGGCAAGCTGTGATTCTCAACTTTATTTTTATGTTTCGCATATGTTCTAAGATTCTGATTTTAAGTGGCTTCTTTGTTTTTCCTATATAGATGTGTCCAAAAGGACATTTTATCTGATATACAATGAAGGTGGAGTTACAATTAATGAAGCTTCTAATGCTAAACATTTTGTCCTCTTTACTGCCACTGAAGGTCTTATTTTCTTTATCTACCTGTTTGCAGGTTTTACATCTTCCACAGGCATAACAGACTTTTATGGTATTCAGCATGTTCATAGGGTTTTTATATATATATATATATATATATATATATATATTGGGATATATATATATGGGTTGGGTATCCCGGCGGGGTCCCAGTTGCTACATGGCTGGCAAGGGGAGGTTGGGAGGTGAGTGCAGTGAAGCCCCTTGAGGGCTCGCTGCGCTCGCCACGCAGCAGGCTTGGTGGCTTGCTCTGCTTGCCACGGGTTCTTTTCCCTCTCTATGGGAATAGTCCTTGTTGGTGGGAATAGTCCCTGTTGGTCAGCACGCCGAACGGCGGAATTTTCAGATGTAAACTATATTACATTATTGTATATTTATTAATTACATATGATCATTTTTAAATGAAAGTATGTTAATCATATACAAGTTTGCAAAAGTTATGTTGAGCTCTCTCTCTCTCTCTCTCTCTCTATATATATATATATATATATATATAATTATTATTATTAGCCTTTATTTATATGGCACCACAAGGGTTCCATAGCGCCCAATTACAGAGTACATATGCACATAATCAAAACAGGAAAACAGTGACTCACAGTTGAAGACAATATAGGATAAGTACAGGGTATCTTAGCATAACTACATCAGCAGATGACACTGAGATAAGTATCAAGGTGGCTGAGAACTGCAGGATTTGGGCAGATGAGGATTATTAAAATAAGAAAAGGATAAGCACATGAGGAAAGAGAGCCCTACTCGTGAGAGCTTACATTCTAAAGGGGAGGGCAGACAGGCAGGGGTGACACAGATGGGGTAGACCGAGCATGGGATAGAGGATTAGGATGAGATTTGGCTGGGTTTGGTAAAGAAGTGGGTCTTCAGAGCCCGTTTGAAGTACTGTAGAGAGGTGGAGAGTCTGAGGGGGAGAGGTAGAGAATTCCAGAAAAAGGGAGCAGCATGTGAAAAATCTTGGAGGTAGGAGTGAGAGGAAGTAATCAGAAGACAGGAGAGTCAGCATGCATTAGCAGAGCGAAGAGGACAGGTGGGAGAGTAAAGGGAGATAAGGTCAGAGATGTAAATGGGAGAGCAGTGGGTGAGTGCTTAGTAAGTGAGTGTGACAAGTTTGAATTGGATTCTGAAAGGGAAGGGAAGCCAGTGAAGGTCTTGTAAGAGAGGAGAGGTGGACGTAGTGCTTTTGGTGAGGAAGATGATCTGGGCTGCAGCATTGAGGATAGATTGGAGTGGAGAGAGGTAATTGTCAGGGAGGCCAGTTAGGAGGAGACTACAGTAATCCAGTCTGGAAATAATCAGTGAGTGGATAATGATCTTGGTGGCATCCTGGGTGAGAAAGGGTCTGATCATGGAAATGTTTTTGAGATGAAAATGACAAGTTTGTGAGAGGTGCTGAATGTGTGGTTTGAAGGAGAGGGAGGAGCCAAGGATTACGCCAAGATAGCATACTTGGGGGCTAGAGGAGATAGTCGTGCCATCAATGGATAATGAGATTGTGGGAGGTGAGGTTGTGGGGGAGGGTAGGAAGATGATCAGCTCAGTCTTGGACATGTTGAGTTTAAGAAAGCACTGGGACATTCAGGAAGAGATAGCAGAGAGACAGTTGGAGGTACGAGTGAGTAGAGCCCGGGAGAGATCAGGGGAGGACAGGTAGATTTGAGTGTCATCAGCATAGAGATGATATTGGAAGTTTAAAGAACTAATGAGTTCACCTAAAGAGGACGTATAGAGAGAGAAAAGGAGAGGACCAAGAACAGAACCTTGGGTGACACCAACAGTTAGTGGAAGTGGGGGGGGGGGTAGTGTCATGAGAGGAGACAGAGAAGGAACAATCAGAGAGGTAGGAGGACAGCAAGGAGAGGGCAGTATCATGCAGACCAAGAGAGTGAAGGATTTGCAGAAGGAGAGGGTGGTCCACAGTGTCAAAAGCAGCAGAGAGGTCAAGAAGAATAAGTAGAGAGTAGTGGCCCTTAGATTTAGCAGCATGGAGATCATTGCAGACTTTTGTGAGGGCAGTTTCAGTGGAGTGGAGAGAGCGGAAACCAGACTGGAATGGGTCAAGCAGTGAGATATGTAAATACATATATATTTCTATATATGCATATAGGCCCTCATTCCGAGTTGTTCGCTCGGTATTTTTCATCGCATCGCAGTGAAAATCCGCTTAGTACGCATGCGCAATGTTCGCACTGCGACTGCGCCAAGTAACTTTACTATGAAGAAAGTATTTTTACTCACGGCTTTTTCTTCGCTCCGGCGATCGTAATGTGATTGACAGGAAATGGGTGTTACTGGGCGGATACACGGCGTTTCAGGGGCGTGTGGCTGAAAACGCTACCGTTTCCGGAAAAAACGCAGGAGTGGCCGGGGAAACGGTGGGAGTGCCTGGGCGAACGCTGGGTGTGTTTGTGACGACAACCAGGAACGACAAGCACTGAAATGATCGCACAGGCAGAGTAAGTCTGGAGCTACTCTGAAACTGCTAACTCGTTTGTAATCGCAATATTGCGCGTACATCGGTCGCAATTTTAAGAAGCTAAGATTCACTCCCAGTAGGCGGCGGCTTAGCGTGTGTAACTCTGCTACATTCGCCTTGCGAGCGAACAACTCGGAATGAGGGCCATAGTAAGAGAGAGGTCTTTCCATAAAAAAAAGATTAAAATAGAAAAGATCTTTACATATGCATGTAATCTCTACGAAGAAATATTGCAAGGGTATCGTGATAAGGACCAGGGGGGCCCACACCACACACCCTGCACTCATTGATTATACTTACCCCTCCGGATTCCCGCTGTGGCAGACCTGCAGTGCGGACATAAATCACTTGGAAAATGGCTGCTGCGGCTATTTCCGAGTGATTTGTGCATGTGCACTGGAGATGTACCCAGGAAGAAGAATTATTTTGAACTAGTTACCAGCCCGTCTAAGTGACAAAACAACATAACAGTAATTTCAGCGCCAGTGGCTGTTGGCTGTGCACGCCCAAACGGAGCAACACTTGGATTGCTCCATCTGGCACCATCTAGTGGCTGCCAGCACACAAAACACTTGAATTCCCTCCATAGAGATGAGGAGCAACATTAAAGTACAGTAAACCAGAGTAAGGGCTGTCAAAGTGGAGCAGCAGTAGAATAACCTTTTGTGAGGATGATTAGAATCACACCTGCATTCAAAACAGATTGCAGGGATGAATGCGTGTTTAGGGGAAGACCATTGAGGAGACTATTGCAGTCATCAGTGTGGAAGATAATAAATGCACCTTAGAAAGAGTCGCTCCAACAACTCCCCACCGGGTCGCGACAACGCTTACCCACGTGTACAGTGCTGTTTCAGTGGGCGTCTGTGTAGGCTATGCTAGAAAGTCTAGCAGACATTACCAGGCTGTGGCCAGAGCACGGGGAGAAGGTAAGCATCAGTTCTGCTTAGAAGAGGAACACGGACACAGCCACACTGTTTTGGGAGGAGACTACCAAACAGTGACTGACGTGGCTGCCACCTAGGGTGCACCAGTGCTAGGCCCTAGGGATCATAGGCTCCAAGAGTAGTATGAGGCCGCGATCCCTAGGGTTGATGTCAGCAGTGGGGAGTCAGACGCTCCCTTGGTCGTCCCTCCCCCCGGTTCATGACCAGTTTCCTCCGAGTTTGAACTGAGTTCCCGCTTCCATCTGAGACGCTGTGTATCGAAAAAGGAGCCAGTCACAGCACAGTCGGCTGTGTGACTGGTCCATCAGTAATCACTTGGGCATCTGTGTTCACTGTAGGTTCACGGGGTGAGTGTGTACACTAATAGCATCTGGATCCACTCAGCGTTCGCTAATGTATTGATCGATCCTGGAATTGGGGTGAAGTCTCCCTGTATCCCACTCTCCTGAGCCAGGTAATACAGCACTGAATCTCTATCTATCTTGTGAGTATGAATAGTTAGATAAGTGCTTCATGCATATGAGTCTGTAAACTATTGCTGCTGTTTTCTTTCGCTGTGCGACTGAATACAGTTAATATTACTATGTCAGGTAATGCATTAATATGTTTCTCCTACATACTTGGAATGTATTTGTAGTTGATTATGTGCTTATATTTCTTATTATGCTATGAATAACCTGTGACTGATTGCTAGTGTGATTGCTGACTTTACTACAATTCTGTCAGTTTTTCTGTATATTAAACATAGAAACATAGAATTTGACGACAGGTAAGATCCACTTGGCCCATCTAGTCTGCCCTTTTTTTTTATCCTTTAGGTAATCTCAACCCTTTTCGAACCTTAATTCTTTGTAAGAATATTCATATGCCTATCCCAAGCGTGTTTAAATTGCTCTACAGTCTTAGCCTCTACCACCTCTGATGGGAAGCTATTCCACTTATCCACTACCCTTTCTGTGAAGTAATTTTTCCTTAAATTTCCCCTGAACCTGTCTCCCTCCAGTTTCAGTGCATGTCCTCGAGTTCTAATACATCTCTTCCTTTGAAGAATGTTTCCCTCCTGAACTTTGTTAAAACCTTTGGTATATTTGAAAGTTTCTATCATATCCCTCCTTTCTCTTCTCTCCTCCAAACTATACATGTTAAGATCTTTTAGCCTTTCCGGGTAAGTTTTGTGATGTAGGCCATGCACCATTTTAGTTGCTCTTCTTTGTACACTCTCTAATACATTTATATCCTTCTGGAGATATGGTCTCCAGAACTGGACACAGTATTCCAGATGAGGCCGTACCAATGACTCATACAGTGGCATTACTACTTGTTTTTTCCTGCTACTGATTCCTCTCCCTATACATTGCTTTCCTGCCTTTAAGTCACTTGAAATAGTGACTCCTAAATCCCTTTCCTCCTCAGTAGTTTCCATTATAGTACCCTTGATACTATATTTAGCCTTTGGGTTTTTGAGACCCAAGTGCATGATTTTGCATTTTTTAACATTAAACTGTAGTTGCCACGTTCTGATCCTCAATGCTGGTGCAAAGCTGGGTAGGTAGGGTCAGATTGTGTGCCACTTTAATAAAATTTAAAGTGATTGCAGTCACAAATCGTGTAGTAACACTGTAAAGGTGTGTGACTTATTTATCATGACTAAGAGCGGCAAGGGTGAGGAAAATACACTTTCCACAGCAGAGCCAACACTCATTTCATGTTGTCTTTTAAATCTGGGTTAACCTCTCAGGTTCTGGTTCAAAATGGATTGTGTGCAAATTGTTTAGCTTTCACAGAAGCCTTTTAAATAATCTAAGGAAGGCACAGGTTCACGTTGAACCTCCAGGAGCTACTTTTGCACAAACATTATCCAGTATAAGCTGAGCAGATAATGCCAGCTCCTATACCAGGGACAGGTTACCCAGTTAACCCTTACATGCAATCTTCCTCCTGGGGTTTATCTCATTCAGCAGGGGAAGCGGCAGCCACTCAACAAAGACAGACTGAAAGGCAGCGGGTAAGTAAATCACATAGAGACAACATCTTCACAGTCTACACGTT
Source organism: Pseudophryne corroboree (assembly GCF_028390025.1). Lineage (NCBI taxonomy): Eukaryota > Metazoa > Chordata > Amphibia > Anura > Myobatrachidae > Pseudophryne > Pseudophryne corroboree. The sequence continues at coordinate 298,362,433 of NC_086449.1, forward strand.
TCAGATGAGGACTCATCAGATAATGAGGACCCATCATACTCCGTGTCTGCATACGAAGACAAGGAGGGAGTACTTAGCTCGGTAGACATACCTGAGCTGATTAGAGCAATGAAAGCCATTCTTTCCTTAGAGGAGGCGGAAGAGCCTGTGTTAAAATACCAAGGCACCTGTGTTAAATGTCCAAAAACAGCTAGGACAGAGTTTCATGGGTCAGAACAGCTGGCGGAAAATATGCAAGAGGCTTGGGTTCTGCCCAGTAAGAACTTAGAAATTCCAGGAAAATGGAATGTCGATTATCCTCTTCCGGCTGGGGACGGTTTAAAAAAGGGAGGTGGCTCCCAAAGAAGATATGCATGTCATCGACTGTTGCAAAAATCTACATTACTTCTCCCATCAACATCCTTAAATGATGTCACAGATAGGAGAATTGAAGGTTTTCTTAAAACCATATTTCCCTGTCTAGGGCAATCATAAGACCAGCCATGGCTTAAGCCTGATTTGTGAAAGCAGTGGCAGCCTCGGCTGATGCATTGGAGGAGGATCTTCAATAGAATCTAGAGATAAAAAAATCCCATATGCATAAAACAAACAGGCAGCGACTTATAGTGGCCTTAGTTATGGGTACAAGTTTCTCTCAGGCATCGCAGTGTGGGTTGGCCACATACATGGAAGCTGACTCAGAATCTAGGAAGGTTCTGGAGTCTTAGCCTTTTTTACTGTAAATATTCTTTTATGAAAAGAATTAGACAGTATTCTGGAGACAGAAGCAGACTCCAAGAAAGTGAAATTTCCTTCCTCACAAAAAGGGGTGATGGCAAACACTTCCAATCCAACAAGTCTGGTAAGACTAAAAAAGCATTGGACTACCAGAGGACCGGCTCCAAATCAGAAGAGGTGTGGGCCTCCACCTGGGGAACCCCCAAATGGGAGGCCAACTTTTTCAGTTGCACAGATTTGGTAGCAGTCTGCCACAGATGTCTGGGTGCAAGAAGTGGTAGTTCACGGTTATGCATTTGCTTTAAGAAACACCCTCCTCAAAGGTTTTGAACCAGCCCATCTTCAATGGAAATGAAGGCTAGGATTTTGTAAGAGGCAGTTCAGCAGTTGCTTCAGTCAGGAGTGATAATACAGTTCCTCCTGCACAATGAGGACAGGGTTTATTACAGCCTGGTTCTAGTCCAGAAGCAAATGGGTTGTCCCGGCCCATACTCAGTCTGGGTGCCTCTGGTTCATATGGAGACTTAATGTTCCATTATTTGCCCATGAAGCTGGAGGTTTTTATGGTATTCCTGGATATCCAGGATGCTTACCTACATGTGCTTATAGCACTGTCCCATCAGTGCTATCCTAAGTTGCTATCCTCCAGCAGCATTTTTCGGTTCAGGTCCTAACATTTGAATTGGCTACAGCTCCCGCAGTATTCACCAAAAATGATGGTGGTAATGGCATCTTATAACCGTAGCAGGGGATAAGAAGTTTCCATACCTCAACGATTTATTAATCCTGGGACAATCTCAGGAATGGCTTCAGTGTCATCTGCAACAGACAATAGCTTGTTGACAGGGACACAATGGCTCATAACTTGGGCAAAGTCATCTTTGGTTCCATCACTACAGATGACTCACTTGGGGGCTGTGCTGGAATTGGGTATCAGAGAGTAATTTTACTTCTGAACAAAATATGCAAAATTCATTTAAAGATTCAGGAGTTGCTACACAGTCAAACAGTATCCATTTATGCAGCAATGTGTGTGATGGGATTGATGGTGTAGACAGTTGACTTGATGGAGTATGCTCAGTTCCTCTCGATACATCTGCAACATCTGATCTTTCCATGGAATGGCTTTCATCAGACAATAAAAGTACAGAATATGGTCTTCCTCTGGAATAGCCTGGTGACTACAGACATCATATTTGGACAAAGGGAGACTCCTTTGGATATCAGATTAGGAAACTCTAACAATGGATGCCAGCCTTCAGGGCTGGGGAGCAGTATCAGGAAGGAATTGTTTCCAGGGGTGGTGGACCAAGGAAGAAAGTTGCCTGCCAATAAATATATTTGAACTATATATGGCAATTATTCAGGCAAAGAATATACTTAAGGGGAAGGATACTTCATTATCCATCCTTGTCGGCAGTATTCATTCTGGGAGTCCTAAACTGGGACTTTCTCAGTAAATAGTAGTGATGTGCACCTGAAATTTTTCGGGTTTTGTGTTTTGGTTTTGGGTTCGGTTCCGCTGCCGTGTTTTGGGTTCGAACGCGTTTTGGCAAAACTTCACCGAAATTTTTTTGTCGGATTCGGGTGTGTTTTGGATTCGGGTGTTTTTTCAAAAAACCCTAAAAAACAGCTTAAATCATAGAATTTGGGGGTAATTTTGATCCCATAGTATTATTAACCTCAATAACCATAATTTCCACTCATTTTCAGTCTATTCTGAACACCTCACACCTCACAATATTATTTTTAGTCCTAAAATTTGCACCGAGGTAGCTGTGTGACTAAGCTAAGCGACCCAAGTGGCCGACACAAACACCTGGCCCATCTAGGAGTGGCATTGCAGTGTGACGCAGGATGGCCCTTCAAAAAAATACTCCCCAAACAGCACATGACGCAAAGAAAAAAAGAGGCGCAATGAGGTAGCTGTGTGACTAAGATAAGCGACCCAAGTGGCCGACACAAACACCTGGCCCATCTAGGAGTGGCACTGCAGTGTCAAGCAGGATGGCCCTTCAAAAAAATACTCCCCAAACAGCACATGACGCAAAGAAAAAAAGAGGCGCAATGAGGTAGCTGTGTGACTAAGATAAGCGACCCAAGTGGCCGACACAAACACCTGGCCCATCTAGGAGTGGCACTGCAGTGTCAGACAGGATGGCACTTGAAAAAAATACTCCCCAAACAGCACATGACGCAAAGAAAAAAAGAGGCGCAATGAGGTAGCTGTGTGACTAAGATAAGCGACCCAAGTGGCCGACACAAACACCTGGCCCATCTAGGAGTGGCACTGCAGTGTCACGCAGGATGGCCCTTCAAAAAAATACTCCCCAAACAGCACATGACGCAAAGAAAAAAAGAGGCGCAATGAGGTAGCTGTGTGACTAAGATAAGCGACCCAAGTGGCCGACACAAACACCTGGCCCATCTAGGAGTGGCACTGCAGTGTCAAGCAGGATGGCCCTTCAAAAAAATACTCCCCAAACAGCACATGACGCAAAGAAAAATGTAAGAAAAAAGAGGTGCAAGATGGAATTGTCCTTGGGCCCTCCCACCCACCCTTATGTTGTATAAACAGGACATGCACACTTTAACGAACCCATCATTTCAGCGACAGGGTCTGCCACACGACTGTGACTGAAATGACTGGTTGGTTTGGGCCCCCACCAAAAAAGAAGCAATCAATCTCTCCTTGCACAAACTGGCTCTACAGAGGCAAGATGTCCACCTCATCATCATCGTCCGATTCATCACCCCTTTCACTGTGTACATCCAGGGCCGGTTCAAGGGCGCAGAGCGCCCCGGGCAGGAAAGGGGAGTGGCCTAATACAGGGTGCGTGGTGAGTCACGCCCCCTGTACATTGAAAGCGCCGCTTGAATGCTGAGCGGTGCGCGATGACGTCATCGCGCACCGCACAGCAAAAGGTCCTCTCCACGAAGAGAAACTAGACGCTATGCGTCTAGTTCCCTTCGTGGAGAGGACCTTTGCTGTGCGGTGCGCGATGACGTCATCGCGCACCGCTCAGCAGTTACTCTCCACGAAGGGAAACTAGACGCATAGCGTCTAGTTCCCTTCACAGGAGGCGCCGAGGACGGGGACGGCAGCGGGCAGCGGAGGCGGACGGGGGACACAGCGGGCAGCAGTGGCGGATCTTGCCATGGTGCGGCGCCCTCCGGATGGCGCCAGCGCCCTCCGGAAGGCGGCGCCCCGGGCAAAAGTCCTGCTTGCCCGTGGCAAGAACCGCCACTGTGTACATCCCCCTTCTCACAGATTATTAATTCGTCCCCACTGGAATCCACCATCTCAGGTCCCTGTGTACTTTCTGGAGGCAATTGCTGCTGGTGAATGTCTCCACGGAGGAATTGATTATAATTCATTTTAATGAACATCATCTTCTCCACATTTTCTGGAAGTAACCTCGTACGCCGATTGCTGACAAGGTGAGTGGCGGCACTAAACACTCTTTCGGAGTACACACTGGAGGGAGGGCAACTTAGGTAGAATAAAGCCAGTTTGTGCAAGGGCCTCCAAATTGCCTCTTTTTCCTGCCAGTATACGTACGGACTGTCTGACGTGCCTACTTGGATGCGGTCACTCATATAATCCTCCACCATTCTTTCAATGGTGAGAGAATCATATGCAGTGACAGTAGACGACATGTCAGTAATCGTTGGCAGGTCCTTCAGTCCGGACCAGATGTCAGCACTCGCTCCAGACTGCCCTGCATCACCGCCAGCGGGTGGGCTCGGAATTCGTAGCCTTTTCCTCGCACCCCCAGTTGCGGGAGAATGTGAAGGAGGAGATGTTGACGGGTCACGTTCCGCTTGACTTGACAATTTTCTCACCAGCAGGTCTTTGAACCTCTGCAGACTTGTGTCTGCCGGAAAGAGAGATACAACGTAGGTTTTAAATCTAGGATCGAGCACGGTGGCCAAAATGTAGTGCTCTGATTTCAACAGATTGACCACCCGTGAATCCTGGTTAAGCGAATGAAGGGCTCCATCCACAAGTCCCACATGCCTAGCGGAATCGCTCTGTTTTAGCTCCTCCTTCAATGTCTCCAGCTTCTTCTGCAAAAGCCTGATGAGGGGAATGACCTGACTCAGGCTGGCAGTGTCTGAACTGACTTCACGTGTGGCAAGTTCAAAAGGTTGCAGAACCTTGCACAACGTTGAAATCATTCTCCACTGCGCTTGAGTCAGGTGCATTCCACCTCCTTTGCCAATATCGTGGCCAGATGTATAGGCTTGAATGGCCTTTTGCTGCTCCTCCATCCTCTGTAGCATATAGAGGGTTGAATTCCACCTCGTTACCACCTCTTGCTTCAGATGATGGCAGGGCAGGTTCAGGTGTTTTTGGTGGTGCTCCAGTCTTCTGTACGCGGTGCCTGTACGCCGAAAGTGGCCCGCAATTCTTCTGGCCACCGACAGCATCTCTTGCACGCCCCTGTCGTTTTTTAAATAATTCTGCACCACCAAATTCAAGGTATGTGCAAAACATGGGACGTGCTGGAATTTGCCCAGATGTAATGCACGCACAATATTGCTGGCATTGTCCGATGCCACAAATCCCCAGGAGAGTCCAATTGGGGTAAGCCATTCTGCGATGATCTTCCTCAGTTGCCGTAAGAGGTTTTCAGCTGTGTGCGTATTCTGGAAAGCGGTGATACAAAGCGTAGCCTGCCTAGGAACAAGTTGGCGTTTGCGAGATGCTGCTACTGGTGCCGCCGCTGCTGTTCTTGCAGCGGGAGGCAATACATCTACCCAGTGGGCTGTCACAGTCATGTAGTCCTGAGTCTGCCCTGCTCCACTTGTCCACATGTCCGTGGTTAAGTGGACATTGGGTACAACTGCATTTTTTATGACACTGGTGACTCTTTTTCTGAGGTCTGTGTACATTTTCGGTATCGCCTGCCTAGAGAAATGGAACCTAGATGGTGTTTGGTACCAGGGACACAGTACCTCAATCAAGTCTCTAGTTGGCTCTGAATTAACGATGGATACCGGAACCACGTTTCTCACTGCCCAGGCTGCCAAGGCCTCAGTTATCCGCTTTGCAGCAGGATGACTGCTGTGATATTTCATCTTCCTCGCAAAGGACTGTTGGACAGTCAATTGCTTACTGGAAGTAGTACAAGTGGTCTTCCGACTTCCCCTCTGGGATGACGATCGACTCCCAGCAGCAACAACAGCAGCGCCAGCAGCAGTAGGCGTTACACTCAAGGATGCATCGGAGGAATCCCAGGCAGGAGAGGACTCGTCAGACTTGCCAGTGACATGGTCTTCAGGACTATTGGCTTTCCTGGGTAAGGAGGAAATTGACACGGAGGGAGTTGGTGGTGTGGTTTGCAGGAGCTTGGTTACAAGAGGAAGGGATTTAGTGGTCAGTGGACTGCTTCCGCTGTCACCCAAAGTTTTTGAACTTGTCACTGACATGATGAATGCGCTGCAGGTGACGTATAAGGGAGGATGTTCCGAGGTGGTTAACGTCCTTACCCCTACTTATTACAGCTTGACAAAGGCAACACACGGCTTGACACCTGTTGTCCGCATTTGTGTTGAAATAATTCCACACCGAAGAGCTGATTTTTTTTGTATTTTGACCAGGCATGTCAATGGCCATATTCGTCCCACGGACAACAGGTGTCTCCCCGGGTGCCTGACTTAAACAAACCACCTCACCATCAGAATCCTCCTTGTCAATTTCCTCCCCAGCGCCAGCAACACCCATATCCTCATCCTGGTGTACTTCAACAGTGACATCTTCAATTTGACTATCAGGAACTGGACTGCGGGTGCTCCTTCCAGCACTTGCAGGGAGCGTGCAAATGGTGGAAGGTGCAAGCTCTTCCCGTCCAGTGTTGGGAAGGTCAGGCATCGCAACCGACACAATTGGACTCTCCTTGGGGATTTGTGATTCCAAAGAACGCACAGTTCTTTGCTGTGCTTTTGCCAGTTTAAGTCTTTTTTTTTTTTCTAGCGAGAGGATGAGTGCTTCCATCCTCATGTGAAGCTGAACCACTAGCCATTAACATAGGCCAGGGCCTCAGCCGTTCCTTGCCACTCCGTGTCGTAAATGGCATATTGGCAAGTTTACGCTTCTCCTCAGACGCTTTTAATTTTGATTTTTGGGTCATTTTTTTACTGATCTTTTGCATTTTGGATTTTACATGCTCTGTACTATGACATTGGGCATCGGCCTTGGCAGACGACGTTGATGGCATTTCATCGTCTTGGCCATGACTAGTGGCAGCAGCTTCAGAATGAGGTGGAAGTGGATCTTGATCTTTCCCTATTTTTTTAACCTCCACATTTTTGTTCTCCATATTTTAATGCGCACAACTAAAAGGCACCACAGGTATACAATGTAGATGGATGGATAGTATACTTTATGTATGACGACGAGTGACTGAAGACACAGAGGTAGGTACAGCAGTGGCCTACCGTACTGCTATATACAGTATAATGGACCTGGTGGACACTGTCAGCAGACTGCGTTTATAGTATAAAGAAAAAAAGACGGGGGGCGTGGTCTGGCTGCTGATGGAGGCAGTCGCATATTGAGTGAGCTCCTGAGACCCGGAGCTTTTCCCTCTTTATAGACCCCTTCTCTGGACTCCTTTGTGCCCTCAGCGGCTCCCCTGTTCCTCCTGTTCCCCCCTGCAGTGCCCCTGTTAGTGCTGCGGAGTCGGGGAGTGGTTTTAACCGCTCCTGCAGATTGCGGCCTACGGGGCTCCCATAAGCCGGGGCCTCGATTTCTTCTCCAGCCCGGAAGCAGCTCCAGTATCACCCGGAACGGGCTGAGAACGTCTACCGGACCTCTATCTACTGCATTGCCGCCAGCCGCGGCTGAGAGATATTCCCCGCTGACTGCTTACCGCTGCCTACCTTCACTGCTGCTCGAGTGCCCCTGACATCGCTGTGCGGGACGGGGCGGAAAGACGCCCGGCGGCCATCTCTGCTGCACGGCTGCTCCCTGCTTTCTCTCCCCTGCTGGGCCCCGGAAGTGAGCGCTCACCTCAGGATTTGTGGTTAGTGGGGCTCAGGTGGGGGGAGGAGAGTGGGGTGATAGAGGGGCTGTGTGCTGCACGGAGTCCTATATTGGAGGAATAGCAGTGACCTCTCTGCTGCCCACACACTGTCTCCAACCCTGGTGCAGTACCCATATGAACCAGTTGGCTCCCTGCTGCTATCAGAGCCATAATAGAATTGTTGCTGTTGCTGATCATAGCAAGAGGGCCACGGAGCCTGGGGAGTGGTGTTGCAGCCATGTACTCTCTGGCGCACGGCGTCCAGTATCCACTCCCAGATCAGCTATATAGCTTCATAACTATGTGTCTGCCTGCCTGATGCCACCCTAAGACCACGTGGGGGCTTTTGTACGGCGACGATCCACATGTTCCTATATTGCAGAGGTTCTGTGAAAGTGTAATGCTGCACTGTCTTATTTGAAGACCGATCTCATGGTGAGAGGGATAAAGAAAAAAAAGGCCAAGACCAAGCCGGACGCGATCTCATCCCCTACGAACCGGCATTCGTCGGATTTACGTCAGTTCTTAACTACTCCGACCTCCATACCCGCTGCTTCTTCTACTGTCCCGGCATCCCCGAATCTGCATGGTCTGGTAGACGACATGACGTCCCCTGGGACTTTGCAGCCTCCGCAGGCCCCCACTTTGCCTGCGGAGATAAGCGAGATCTTATCTCATGTAAAATCACTCCCCACGAAGCAAGATTTTTCGGCCTTGGAGACTCGCCTGCTTTCCACCATCACTCGGGAAGTAACAGCGCTGCGACAAGACATGTCTCAAATTGCGACCCGTGTTGATGTTCTGGAACGCCATGAGTCGTCTAGCTTGGATTCTTTGACTAAATTTCGGGAGGTGCTATCTCATCAAAGGGACGATATCTCTTTTCTAAAATCACGTATTGAGGATATGGATAATCGCGGCCGGCGAAATAATATCAGAGTCAGGGGCTTATCTGAGAGTGTTCAACAGGCTGACCTGACAGCCGCCTTATCAACGATATTTGGAGAACTTATTGACCTGGATCCGAACAAGGACATTATATTTGATAGAGCTCACCGAGCTCTACGTCCTCGCTGCTTACCCTCTGACCGACCACGAGACGTGATTTGCAGGCTCCATTATTATGTCCAAAAAGAGGAAATAATGAGGTCGGCCCGTCAGCTGGACAGCATTGACTTTTTCAAGGGGACAAGATCCAGATATTTCCTGACCTTGCCTGGTCGACCTTACAACAACGTAGAGCCTTGAAACCTCTTACTGACTCTCTCAGGAAACTCGAGCTGAAATACAGATGGGGCTTCCCTTTCTCCCTCCAGGTTTCTCATGGTGGTAAAGTCGCGAGTCTCTCTAGACCTTCAGATTTACAGGCCTTCTTCACGATCTTGGGAATTCCTCCGGTTCCGTTACCAGATTGGGACGCTTTTCACCACCTACCGGACTTACCTGTTGTTCTCCCTCCAGACGACGCGTGGCAGCAAGTTCGTTCCCCACGGACGCGGGGAGCCACTCCTGGTCCACGTTCTTCAGAGCCTCCCTGAATGAGAAGTCTCGTCCCGAGCGGACGTAAATTTACTTGCTACCCATGTTATACATTGAGTTTTTTCTCTTAAATAGTGCTATGTGCTGCTCACACGTGAGATCGGTTCTTGTAACTTAGTAACAGTATACAGTTGTTATGGTTTCATAGATAAGTGATGAGGTATCGTCGACATGTTATTTTGGTTTATTTTCATGCTGTATTCATTATCTTGGTGACGATACTTGCATACACAATTGATCTGCCTGCATGAAACCTGGTTTGATAGCTTAAGGATTATATGTACACTTTTATATATAAGCTTTTATATTTTTATTTTTGTTTCACCTGGTCCTTTGAGCACACCTCGGTAATACCATATATTTGTTTAGATTCTATCTTGTGGATGGTCGCTGTCCTGGGCCCCCCGTAGGACCCCCACTATGCTGCATCCCCTGTTTCTTTGGACTGGGAGTCGGCAGGATTCCGCTCCTGTCCTTTTTGCAGCAGTCCTTTTTGTAGTATTATCATCTCTGTTTAATGTCAAAGTATTTACGGTGTGGTTTCCCACGCTGCATCTTTTTTTCTTTTTTTTTTCTCTCTCTTCTTTTCTCTGCTTTCCCTTTTTTCCTATTCCCCTCCCTTGCTGCTCTTCCTTCACCTCCCCCAGTGTCTGCCGTAGGGAAGGCTATTGTGAAGCAATTAGGTCCGCCTGATAATGGGGGTGAATGATCTACATGTAACTACCCTTAACGTCAAAGGGTTGAATGTTCCTGAGAAACGGTCTAAACTTCTTAAATGGCTTAGAGATGAGAAAGTTGACGTTGCTTTTATTCAGGAAACACATTTCAAGATGGGACACGTCCCGTCCCTAAAATGTCACTATTATCCTCATGTTTTCCTGTCTAATAACTCTGCTGGTAAGACATTGGGCGTGGCTATATTACTGGCTTGCCACCTGCCTGTCCTTAATGTTGCCTCCCATAGAATAGCTGAGGGTAGGGGGTTGCTGGTGAAATGCGACATACACGGTCAACGTTTTTCTTTCTTGAACATATACGCTCCCAACGCTAAACAACCTTGCTTTATATCCTCAGTTCTAGATAATGTGGAACCTCTCTTGGAGGGGGTGGTGGTGATGGGAGGTGATCTAAATTGGACCCTAGATCCCCGCCAGGACATTTTTAAAAAGATCTCCTGCAGGCCGGAGAGGGAGCATAGGGGAATGAGGCGCGCCCTGCTCGACCACCAGCTGATTGACACATGGAGACTGACACATCCTACTGAGATAGATTACTCCTTTTTCTCACACCCTCATCAGACATACTCCAGAATTGATTACTTGTTTCTGAGCCACCGGCACTTACACCTCCTTTCTGATGCCTCTATAGGACAGATTGTGTGGTCAGATCATGCCCCAGTTAATCTCACTTTACGCTTGCCTCCCAGCGCACATCGCCAATGGTCCTGGCGTTTTAATGACACTTTTTTGCAGGACACAGACTGTAGGTCTCGAATTGACAACGCTATAGATTCTTATATTTGTACCAATGACTTGGATGACATTTCCAAAGTCTCAGTCTGGGAAGCTCACAAGTGTGTCATTAGGGGGGTTTGTGTCCAGATAGGATCCTTCCGCAAAAAGCAGAGGGAGAAACTTCGGGTGATTTATTGTCTAAAATACAATCTCTCGAGCTTCTACACAAAAAATCTTAAACCCCACAACATTATGCCGATCTCGAAGCTGCTAGGGCAGATCTGAATAAGTTACTCTCTGATAGAGTCAAGTTTTCTTATCGGAAGTGCCGTAGCAGATACTATCAATGGGGCAACAAACCTGGGAAATTACTAGCCAAAGCCCTTAGAGAGCAACGTGCTCTTACTTTTATTCACACAATTAAAAATAGCCACGGTCAATCCCAACACGAGACACCCCACATCGCTAGGGCCTTTAGGGCATATTATTCCACTCTGTATAACCTCTCTGGTCCGACCGGAAGAATTGACAAGTTGTCCCATCAAACAGCCATAGCTGACTATTTACACCCCACATCGCTAGGGCCTTTAGGGCATATTATTCCACTCTGTATAACCTCTCTGGTCCGACCGGAAGAATTGACAAGTTGTCCCATCAAACAGCCATAGCTGACTATTTACGGGCCTTAGACTTCCCCACGCTATCCACACAAGAGGTAGAAGATCTAGATGCCCTGTTTTCTACTGAGGAGGTTAAGAAAGCTATTGAATCCTCTCCCAACGGCAAGAGTCCCGGCCCTGATGGATATACCATTGCCTATTATAAAGCTTTTAAAGAGAAATTAGTCCCTATACTCACGAGAGCCTTTAATACCATATCAAAACAATCGCCTTTCTCCCCACAATCTCTCGAAACCCATATTGCAGTTCTACCCAAGGAGGGTAAAGACCCCAGTCTTTGCTCCAGTTACCGGCCAATCTCACTGTTAAATATAGACATAAAACTTTTTGCCAAACTGATTGCAAACCGTCTTAAACTATTATTACCTGGTCTGATACATGGAGATCAAGCTGGATTTGTTTTAGGCCGAGAAGCTAGGGATAATACCTCTAAAGTGCTCAACATGATTCACTATGCCGGCCAGCTTTCATCCCCATCAATCATACTGTCGACCGATGCTGAAAAAGCATTTGACAGAGTGGACTGGGACTTTTTGGCTGTCATACTGAAGCATCTGGGACTCGGTAACGCCTGTCTTCACAGAATCCTATCTCTTTATACTTCCCCGTCCGCCAAAATTAGGATTAATGGCTCCCTTTCTGATTCTTTTCCAATTTCCAATGGCACGCGACAGGGCTGTCCACTATCCCCATTGCTCTTTGTCCTTTGCATGGAAACATTAGCTCGAAGCATTAAGGCTAACCCGAGTATCTCGGGTCTGTTGGTAAAAGGGACTGAATACAAACTGGCTTTATATGCCGACGATTTACTCGCTATAATCTCAAAACCGGTCACTTCTTTGCCAAACTTGATGGTAGAATTTGAGAAGTTTGGAGCCCTCTCTAACTTCAAAATAAATTATTCAAAATCTATTGCCATGAATTTAACTACTCCTCCTGATACAGTAGAGGGCCTGAAACATGCCTTCCCTTTTACCTGGCATGATCACAAATTAAAATATTTGGGGGTGTTACTGACCAACGATTTATCCAAATTATTCTCCCTAAATTTTATCCCCTTATTGGCTAGGCTTCGCCTAGACTTCCAGAAATGGAAGAAACTAAGACTGTCTTGGTTCGGCAGGATTAACGTTGTCAAAATGAACGCCCTCCCTAGGATACTATTCTTTCTCCAGACCCTTCCGATACACATCCCCCTGCTTTGGCTCCGAGATGTCCAGAATCTTATTCGCGCGTTTGTATGGGGTTGTAAGACACCCAGGTCTAAACACGACATTTTATTTAGGAGAAAACATCAAGGGGGGCAACAACTCCCACATATTCCTAACTACTACCACGCAGTACATTTGAATATGATTTTGGAATGGACGCGTGCTAAAGACCGCAAACAATGGGTCCTACTAGAGGAGGGCTGTCTCCCACATTATATTGAAATTGCACCTTGGCTTCCTACCCTCCCGAAGGTTACACACCCCACGGTCTCCCCCACGCTTAAATTATGGGCCACGCTGAGATCCCAGAGCCATATATCCTCCAAATGGTCCCCCCTAACCTCCCTTCTTCATAATTCCGAATTTGCTCCAGGTCTTCACGGGACAGCTTTCGCTCCATGGGCGGAAGCCGGGATTTTTAGAGTTGGTCAGCTGGTGAACTCGGGTAGGGTGCGCTCCTTTTCAGATGTTCAGTCCTCTTGGAACCTACATAGTGCTGAGTTTTGGAGGTTCCTGCAGGTTCATCATTTCATATCATCTTCTAAGAACCTCTCTGACATAGCTAGGGATCTCACCGGGTTTGAAAGACTATGCACCTCTCCCAGTTCTCCCACACATACTATCTCACAAATCTATGCGCTTATCATGGAAAACTTTTTCCCGCAGCCTCCTACCTTTCTGGCTTCCTGGGAGAGGCAACTGTCAGGGCTACCTACGCAGATTAATTGGGATTCCGTATTTAAGAACGCCCAGGCGAGTTCTCTATGCTTATCGACATTGGAGACCCTCTATAAACTTATATATAGGTGGTATAGGACTCCTCTTGTTCTCAATAAAATGTTTCCCTCTCTCTCGAATCTGTGCTGGAGATGCAAAAACGCCCCAGGGAGTTTCATACATATTTGGTGGGATTGTCCTCTTATAACTCCATTTTGGGCAGAGGTATTTAAGTGTACCGAACAGATAGTGGGAGTTGAGATCCCGAAAGACCCAGGTTTTTGGCTCCTCAATCACACCCCCGCAGGAACACACTCCTACAAACATTCCCTGTTGAGACATCTTAGCAACGCAGCAAAAGTGGTTGTTCCACTCCTTTGGAGATCCACCTTACCACCCTCGATTAAATTATGGTTCACAAAGATCGATTACTTTTTAGATATGGAAGACCTTATCTCCTTCTCATCCGGGAAAACCGTTAACTTTATAGCTATCTGGTTTCCCTGGTACGACTTTAAGGATACACCTTTGTATCGGTCCTACATGGCGACATAACCCCCCTCATATTCATATTCATATTCATATTCCGATCACGATGCCTTTCTAATAGGTCTCAGACCCTTAATTGGTGGAGACCCCCCCTCCGTCCCCCAAACAGCCTGTCCCTACCGCGCAGACTCTCACACCTGACTCCACCTGTCTTAATTTTCCCTCTCTTCTCCCTTTTCCTTCTTCTCTTCTCTCTCTTTCTCCTCTTTCCCATTTTCCTAGGCTGTTTTGTTAAAATGTTCCTCCTTTATAAGTTCTGATGTTGTAAGCGAAGCAGACAAATTATTCTTCTACTTTGGGCGCTCTATGTGTAGTGTGCTGACATATATGATATGTGATGTTTTTGCCCCCCCCCCCCCTTTTTTGGGAAAAGTATTGCTGTAATGTTTTGTCTGCTGCTTTAATCAATAAAAACAGTTTACACAAAAAAAAAAAGAAAAAAAGACACCACAGGTATACAAGGTAGATGGATGGATAGTATACTTTATGTATGACGAGGAGTGACTGAAGACACAGAGGTAGGTACAGCAGTGGCCTACCGTACTGCTATATACAGTATAATGGACCTGGTGGACACTGTCAGCAGACTGCGTTTATAGTATAAAGAAAAAAAGACACCACAGGTATACAATGTAGATGGATGGATAGTATACTTTATGTATGATGACGAGTGACTGAAGACACAGAGGTAGGTACAGCAGTGGCCTACCGTACTGCTATATACAGTATAATGGACCTGGTGGACACTGTCAGCAGACTGCGTTTATAGTATAAAGAAAAAAAGACACCACAGGAGTGTTTTTCAGGCAGACAAACGTATACTGGTGGTCACTGTCAGCAAAACTGTGCACTGTACTCCTGCTATAGCTGCTCCCCAGTCTCCCCCACAATTAAGCAGTGTGAGCACTCAGCACAGTCAGATATATCATGCAGCACACTGAGGCTGAGCACAGATATGGTATGGAGCGTTTTTTTCAGGCAGAGAATGGATTAAAAAAAACTAGCAAAACTCTGCACTGTACTCCTCCTGAGTCCTAACAGCTGCTCCCCAATCCTCCCCACAATAAGCTAAGCAGTAGCAATCAGATCAACTAACTACTATAACTATATAAACGGAGAGGACGCCAGCCACGTCCTCTCCCTATCAATCTCAATGCACGTGTGAAAATGGCGGCGACGCGCGGCTGCTAATATAGAATGCGAATCTCGCGAGAATCCGACAGCGGGATGATGACGTTCGGGCGCGCTCGGTTTACCCGAGCCACACGGGAGAATCCGAGTACAGCTCGGACCCGTGTAAAAAGGCTGAAGTTTGGGGGGGTTCGGTTTCCGAGAAACCGAACCCGCTCATCACTAGTAAACAGTAGAGATGAGCGCCTGAAATTTTTCGGGTTTTGTGTTTTGGTTTTGGGTTCGGTTCCGCGGCCGTGTTTTGGGTTCGACCGCGTTTTGGCAAAACCTCACCGAATTTTTTTTGTCGGATTCGGGTGTGTTTTGGATTCGGGTGTTTTTTTCAAAAAACCCTAAAAAACAGCTTAAATCATAGAATTTGGGGGTAATTTTGATCCCAAAGTATTATTAACCTCAAAAAACATAATTTACACTCATTTTCAGCCTATTCTGAACACATCACACCTCACAATATTATTTTTAGTCCTAAAATTTGCACCGAGGTCGCTGTGTGAGTAAGATAAGCGACCCTAGTGGCCGACACAAACACCGGGCCCATCTAGGAGTGGCACTGCAGTGTCACGCAGGATGTCCCTTCCAAAAAACCCTCCCCAAACAGCACATGACGCAAAGAAAAAAAGAGGCGCAATGAGGTAGCTGTGTGAGTAAGATTAGCGACCCTAGTGGCCGACACAAACACCGGGCCCATCTAGGAGTGGCACTGCAGTGTCACGCAGGATGGCCCTTCCAAAAAACCCTCCCCAAACAGCACATGATGCAAAGAAAAAGAAAAGAAAAAAGAGGTGCAAGATGGAATTATCCTTGGGCCCTCCCACCCACCCTTATGTTGTATAAACAAAACAGGACATGCACACTTTAACCAACCCATCATTTCAGTGACAGGGTCTGCCACACGACTGTGACTGATATGACGGGTTGGTTTGGACCCCCCCCCAAAAAAGAAGCAATTAATCTCTCCTTGCACAAACTGGCTCTACAGAGGCAAGATGTCCACCTCATCTTCACCCTCCGATATATCACCGTGTACATCCCCCTCCTCACAGATTATCAATTCGTCCCCACTGGAATCCACCATCTCAGCTCCCTGTGTACTTTGTGGAGGCAATTGCTGCTGGTCAATGTCTCCGCGGAGGAATTGATTATAATTCATTTTAATGAACATCATCTTCTCCACATTTTCTGGATGTAACCTCGTACGCCGATTGCTGACAAGGTGAGCGGCGGCACTAAACACTCTTTCGGAGTACACACTTGTGGGAGGGCAACTTAGGTAGAATAAAGCCAGTTTGTGCAAGGGCCTCCAAATTGCCTCTTTTTCCTGCCAGTATAAGTACGGACTGTGTGACGTGCCTACTTGGATGCGGTCACTCATATAATCCTCCACCATTCTATCAATGTTGAGAGAATCATATGCAGTGACAGTAGACGACATGTCCGTAATCGTTGTCAGGTCCTTCAGTCCGGACCAGATGTCAGCATCAGCAGTCGCTCCAGACTGCCCTGCATCACCGCCAGCGGGTGGGCTCGGAATTCTGAGCCTTTTCCTCGCACCCCCAGTTGCGGGAGAATGTGAAGGAGGAGATGTTGACAGGTCGCGTTCCGCTTGACTTGACAATTTTGTCACCAGCAGGTCTTTCAACCCCAGCAGACCTGTGTCTGCCGGAAAGAGAGATCCAAGGTAGGCTTTAAATCTAGGATCGAGCACGGTGGCCAAAATGTAGTGCTCTGATTTCAACAGATTGACCACCCGTGAATCCTTGTTAAGCGAATTAAGGGCTGCATCCACAAGTCCCACATGCCTAGCGGAATCGCTCCGTGTTAGCTCCTTCTTCAATGCCTCCAGCTTCTTCTGCAAAAGCCTGATGAGGGGAATGACCTGACTCAGGCTGGCAGTGTCTGAACTGACTTCACGTGTGGCAAGTTCAAAGGGCATCAGAACCTTGCACAACGTTGAAATCATTCTCCACTGCACTTGAGACAGGTGCATTCCATCTCCTATATCGTGCTCAATTGTATAGGCTTGAATGGCCTTTTGCTGCTCCTCCAACCTCTGAAGCATATAGAGGGTTGAATTCCACCTCGTTACCACTTCTTGCTTCAGATGATGGCAGGGCAGGTTCAGTAGTTTTTGGTGGTGCTCCAGTCTTCTGTACGTGGTGCCTGTACGCCGAAAGTGTCCCGCAATTTTTCTGGCCACCGACAGCATCTCTTGCACGCCCCTGTCGTTTTTTAAAAAATTCTGCACCACCAAATTCAAGGTATGTGCAAAACATGGGACGTGCTGGAATTTGCCCATATTTAATGCACACACAATATTGCTGGCGTTGTCCGATGCCACAAATCCACAGGAGAGTCCAATTGGGGTAAGCCATTCCGCGATGATCTTCCTCAGTTGCCGTAAGAGGTTTTCAGCTGTGTGCGTATTCTGGAAAGCGGTGATACAAAGCGTAGCCTGCCTAGGAAAGAGTTGGCGTTTGCGAGATGCTGCTACTGGTGCCGCCGCTGCTGTTCTTGCGGCGGGAGTCCATACATCTACCCAGTGGGCTGTCACAGTCATATAGTCCTGACCCTGCCCTGCTCCACTTGTCCACATGTCCGTGGTTAAGTGGACATTGGGTACAACTGCATTTTTTAGGACACTGGTGAGTCTTTTTCTGACGTCCGTGTACATTCTCGGTATCGCCTGCCTAGAGAAGTGGAACCTAGATGGTATTTGGTAACGGGGGCACACTGCCTCAATAAATTGTCTAGTTCCCTGTGAACTAACGGCGGATACCGGACGCACGTCTAACACCAACATAGTTGTCAAGGACTCAGTTATCCGCTTTGCAGTAGGATGACTGCTGTGATATTTCATCTTCCTCGCAAAGGACTGTTGAACAGTCAATTGCTTACTGGAAGTAGTACAAGTGGGCTTACGACTTCCCCTCTGGGATGACCATCGACTCCCAGCGGCAACAACAGCAGCGCCAGCAGCAGTAGGCGTTACACGCAAGGATGCATCGGAGGAATCACAGGCAGGAGAGGACTCGTCAGACTTGCCAGTGACATGGCCTGCAGGACTATTGGCATTCCTGGGGAAGGAGGAAATTGACACTGAGGGAGTTGGTGGGGTGGTTTGCGTGAGCTTGGTTACAAGAGGAAGGGATTTACTGGTCAGTGGACTGCTTCCGCTGTCACCCAAAGTTTTTGAACTTGTCACTGACTTATTATGAATGCGCTGCAGGTGACGTATAAGGGAGGATGTTCCGAGGTGGTTAACGTCCTTACCCCTACTTATTACAGCTTGACAAAGGGAACACACGGCTTGACACCTGTTGTCCGCATTTCTGGTGAAATACCTCCACACCGAAGAGCTGATTTTTTTGGTATTTTCACCTGGCATGTCAACGGCCATATTCCTCCCACGGACAACAGGTGTCTCCCCGGGTGCCTGACTTAAACAAACCACCTCACCATCAGAATCCTCCTGGTCAATTTCCTCCCCAGCGCCAGCAACACCCATATCCTCCTCATCCTGGTGTACTTCAACACTGACATCTTCAATCTGACTATCAGGAACTGGACTGCGGGTGCTCCTTCCAGCACTTGCAGGGGGCATGCAAATAGTGGAAGGCGCATGCTCTTCACGTCCAGTGTTGGGAAGGTCAGGCATCGCAAACGACACAATTGGACTCTCCTTGTGGATTTGGGATTTCAAAGAACGCACAGTTCTTTGCGGTGCTTTTGCCAGCTTGAGTCTTTTCAGTTTTCTAGCGAGAGGCTGAGTGCTTCCATCCTCATGTGAAGCTGAACCACTAGCCATGAACATAGGCCAGGGCCTCAGCCGTTCCTTGCCACTCCGTGTGGTAAATGGCATATTGGCAAGTTTACGCTTCTCCTCCGACAATTTTATTTTAGGTTTTGGAGTCCTTTTTTTTCTGATATTTGGTGTTTTGGATTTGACATGCTCTGTACTATGACATTGGGCATCGGCCTTGGCAGACGACGTTGCTGGCATTTCATCGTCTCGGCCATGACTAGTGGCAGCAGCTTCAGCACGAGGTGGAAGTGGATCTTGATCTTTCCCTAATTTTGGAACCTCAACTTTTTTGTTCTCCATATTTTATAGGCAGAACTAAAAGGCACCTCAGGTAAACAATGGAGATGGATGGATTGGATACTAGTATACAATTATGGACGGACTGCCACGGTTAGGTGGTATAAAAAAACCACGGTTAGGTGGTATATATTATAATAATAATACAATTATGGATGGACGGACTGCCTGCCGACTGCCGACACAGAGGTAGCCACAGCCGTGAACTACCGCACTGTACACTGGTTGATAAAGAGATAGTAGTATACTCGTAACAACTAGTATGACACTATGACGACGGTATAAAGAAAGAAAAAAAAATACCACAGTTAGGTGGTATATATTATAATAATAATACAATTATGGATGGACGGACTGCCTGCCGACTGCCGAC